>NC_141765.1:51329058-51576558 GCF_982258835.1 Parasteatoda tepidariorum | reverse complement strand
ATTGTTTTAAGATCATATGAATAATTAATTTCTATCGTATTTCTGGTACTTTTATTAAAAAATACAATGCTTTGGTTGGATCATAATTTAAAAAGTAATTTACTTTAACCGATTCAATTATAAAACTCTCTTGTGTAAGTTGCTTTAAGAGGTGTTTTGTGGATTATTAACGATTTCTGTTCTACTCATTTAAATAATTTTGAAAGCAGCATCATTTTACAAACTTACTTGTAAGGTGAAGGCTAGTGCATTGTTCTATTGTTCATAAAACGTTTTGTTTACTTATTCCTTTTAAATATAAAGAAAAATGGTAAAGTTTTTTAATGAGATGCGTATAGCTTATTTAATAGCTTACAATATTTTATCAAAATGACAAGAAAACAAAGCAAGAAAATTATATTTTTTGCAGTAAAGAAATGAAGAAATGTGTTTATTCCTGAAAAAAAATGACTTTCTCTTATTTAATAACATGGTTTTAAAGTAACTTGATTCTAAATTAGCAAACAAACTTGTCTTTCATAATATTTTTTTCTTTTTCTCTCATCCTGTTGACAAAATACACAAGCTGCTTCAACAAGAAAGCAAAATTTTATTAGGTGATAGAAAGCATCGACACGATCAATATTCGTCATAGAATGTATGATCGGAACACAAGCGGCGAGGAATTAAAATGTAGTTTTTCTCTATCACATTTAAAGAATTAGCGAAAGAACTGGACATCAAGAATGCGAAAGAATACATTAGAAAACTTTTAATTCACGGGAATATGATTATTGTTCAAAGAAATAGCTCAAAAGATAAAGATGTAATTTCGATGTAGAAGGAATCACTTTAAGACAGCAGGTGTGAAGCGATTTTTTGATGAAAGATCTTTTGAGCAACTTCTTTGAGCAATTCTTAGTACATCAATTACATCTTTTCTTTTAATCACTTTCTTTGTACATCATTCATATTCCCGTGAAGAAAAAAGTTTTCTGGAGTATCTTTTCCAATCCTTATGTTAATTCTTTAAATATGACAGTGGAAAACTACATTATTGCTTGTGTCCAATCATACATTCTAAGACGAATATTGCTCATGTACATACGTTCTATCACCCAGTAAAGTTTTGCTGTCTTGTTCAGACTCATACTGTTATTTAATAAGTATATACAATATTAATAATTTCAATAGATTTTCATCGGCTTTTAAAATAACTTTTGAAAAAGTTTTTAGCAAAAATTAAATACCTAAACCCTAGCAGTACTAAAATTGGGTCAGCTAGAACTCCTCCAGAAATTTTCTCTGCTGCTTCAATAATAGTAATCTAGTAATGTTGTGTGACTTATGCTTTAATGTATGATGAAATCATTTTTAGGAGTTTGCTTATGCAGATCTCTTTCGCAGTTTTGTATACTTAGTAAGTTTCATGTGGATAGTTGTAAAATTTGCAGGAGTTTTTATTTTTAAATATATATAATTTTTTATTTTTAATATAGCAAATATCCATTCTCTTTCCAAAAAAAAAAATTTGGCAATTAATTATTACTGAATTTTGCCACTCAGACAACAATTTTGAAGTGTCAAATCATTGGTTAAAACTAAGACATACATGTGAAAGCAATTATTTCCAAGTTGTTACCATAGAATGCAATAAGGGAATCTAAGAATTGAAAAACCCTGACGTCCATAAATTAAAATTACTTATTTGCCATGCGTAAATGTACATTGATTAGCAATGAATAAAATATTATAACTTACATACATAATACCATCTAAAGTATATAAGAGATGTCAGAGTGTGTATACAATAATTGTATTTTTAAAGCACAAAAATAGTTTATTTATTAAAAGAATAGTTTATTTATTTATTATCATCATTAATAGCCCTCTACGAACATTCATCAAACTGCAATATAAGTTATATCATGGCATGTGCAAACTTCCATAAATAGAGGCTATTTTAAAGTAACGCATTTCTAGTAGCTTCTTATTCCCGCAAAAATTAAAGTACGCAGAATACCGAGACTTTTAATGATGTGACTATCGTTTTAACCATATTAATTTAAATTATTACTTAACCAATATTATTATTTAGCCATAATATTATTTAACCAATTAATTTAAAGTTTCCAATTACTTCAATTTTTACAAGAATGAGGCCACTTATAATAAGTCTCTGCTATGGTAGTGAAGAGTACGTGAACCTTGCACTTACAAAGACAAATCTCGTGTTACAGATTGACAAATATTCATAAACATCTATTAATGTGGCTATCCTATGGTGGCTATTTATCGTTATTATCGTTGTATCATGTCAATGACAGGTGCCATTGCTTCATTACTTAGAAATGTCAGCAGAAATGTCACCGCTATAAACATCAACTCTAATGTTTGACGAAAGCAAAATTTTCCTGAAGTAATCTGAGATTTAGTAAATAATTCAGAATCCAGCACATATTGGTTGGTAAAGTATTGGTTAGAATCTTATCCTCAATAGATTAAAATACTAGTCACAGTAGATTAGTGTAAGTCACATAAGTTAAAACGATAGTCATGTTAGGTTAAAACAATACTCTGTAAAAAATCCGGTTCAAATTACGGTATAAAGTGCCGGTACTTTGCTTTCACCATCTATAAAATCTATTTTACCCCAAAATTCATTTTTACAGTAATATTTCTTACATCAGATTTTTTGCTCCGTAACATGTTCCGATAAAAATGGATTTCACTTTTATCGTAATTTGATCCAGAATTTTTTATAATGTAGACACATTTGTTTAAATTCAAAATTATTAATAAATTAAAATTATTATTCAATTAAAAGTATTATTGAATAAAATTTATTATTAAATTTAAATTTATTGATTAAAATAATTGATTAAAATTTTGTCACTCTGAGTCATAATGTCAGTCACGCTAGTTTAAAATGATAGCCTACAGGTTGAAATGTCAGCCAAATTAGATTAAAATGTTAACGTAAGTTAACATAGTTAATCAAGGATTGTTTGTCGGGTTAAGTTTAAGCGTTAGACACATTAATGTTAGTAACATTAATTTAAAGTGTTCATTAAATAAGTTTTAGCCACATTTTGTCAAGTACAAGTCAGTAAGTCACTTTAAAATGTATGTCACATATGTTTATTGTGCTTATGATATTCGTCAAGGCAAAAATATTTTTAAACTTAAATGTAGGCTCTGTTTTATAAAAGGATTATGAAAATTGAATTTCTTTCATTAAACTAACATGAGCGAGAAAATGCCATAACGAAATTTTCTCTGATATTTAAGAGAAAAAATTATTTTAAAGTATTTTCTATGGCATAAAAATTTTCTTTTCACTTTGTTATTTTGATGTACTTTTACAAAGCAAAGTACGCTCTTTCTTATCGATTTCTTTTTTCGTTTTTTTGCTTTAGACAGAATATTTTTATTGCTTTTGCTTTCATTATTGTTACTTTTCTCTTGGTTTTCTTCAACAAAAGAGAGTGCTTTAAGAAGGAAAAAAAAATCCGAAACCATTTTATTCACTTTTCCTATCTCAAATATCCTAAGCAACTATTTTCACCTTTTGGGAAAATAAGAACTTTCAGGCTTTATTCGTTTTCACCTGACGCGAAAGTTATCATTAAATGGTTAACATATACTTTATTCATCATATTTGTCTAAAAATAATTCATACAACAAAGAAAATATGACATAAAAAAGAAAATATGTCTTTCAATTGTCAATTTATCACAAACATTAATGTTAATTAGAGTTCAGTCTTCCATCCACCTATGTAATTTGACATTTCTAATTAATATTTGATTACAAACATTAGCCTTGCAGTAACATTTTTAAAGGTTATATAATTACAGAGTTTGTATTTTATACGGAATATTTATGAACTTTGTGCCAAAAATATTCTTTTTTTATTTTTAAATAGTTTGTGTGTGGAAATAATTCTGCTCTCATCTATTTAAACTAAAAATAAAAACTGAAAACGTACTATTCTTCTAATATATATATATTTTTTTTTTTAGTTTTAAAAAAAAATTTAAAAATTGAACTATTTTTAATTAAAAAACTCTAGAAAGAATTACAGAATAAACATAAAATAAACTGGAGAAATTGGAAGCAAAGAAGAAAATAGAAAAAACTTGATCAAGATGAGCTCAAAATTTTAAATTTTTTTTTTCAAAACATGAATATTTAGCTCCATTTTATAAGCAAATTTATAAATGCATTTCATCATCAGTTTTAAAAATTGGGAAAAGTTCCCCCGATTCAGATTTTGAAAGTTTTTTTTTCGAAAAGAACGTAATTAAAATATTAATTAAGCCAGCACCAATAAAATATGCTTTTCGTAACAATATGTTTTTATTTTGTAAATATATTTACGTTAACTTTTTATAATTTTTTCAAGAAGAAGATATTTATAAAATCAAGTTGTTACAAGTTTCTAAACAAAGTTTTAATAGTTTAAAAAACATTAAACTGCTCCAATATATTTTCCTAATTAAGAAAAAAATACATAATTTTTTTTTTTGTATTTATATTCACATTAAAGTTTGTTGATTTTAAAGAAGGTGCAAATAAAATAAAATTGGTATCAATTCAAAAATGAGGTCTTTAAATATCAAGAAATATATAATTATTTAAAAATCATTTTTTTCAACTGTAATTTATTAAAAATGAAGTTTTCAACACTGACAAAGTGAAAGTAATAAACACGATTAAAACACTTCAAAAAATTTAATTACTTTTTTTTACCTTTCTTAGGGATTTAAAAATTAATAACTATTAATAAGTTATAACTGAGTTAAATAAGATACTTAATTTATTTTTTTTTGTGATTCTTAATACATATTATTTGTTAAGAAGTTCATTGAACTCATTTTTAATAATTACAAAGTTGGTGAAGCAGTTTTAAGTGTTTTTAATGATAATTCAAACCTTAAGAGAATAAAATGTTTTAACTATCTCCTTCTAAATATAAAAAAATGATTTAAACAAAGAATATTTTAAGTAAATTTAATGACCTTTAAGAGTAGTAATTTAAGCTTTATTCTTATTTCAGCTTCCAAGGGAACATTTTTATCTCGTAATTTGTTAAATTAAATTGTAATTAAATGCTTAATTATTGATCCCTCCCATTTCAAGCTAAATAATGTCTAAAGATTTCGTTTAGTTCTTAAATATCGAACTAAAGTCCCTTAAAAGAGTTTTACCAAAACATAACATAAACTTTTCTAAATTAACTTTTCCTATTACCTACCAAAGCGGAAAGTTTCTTTTTGTATATGTGTTAATTACAGTAACACTTATTTCCTTAGCCATGCCTGACAGATAACATTACGATTACATTCTTTCACTTTCTAATCAAAGATCACGTATTAGAAACCTTCAAAGTTTGACATTCAGAATGGTACCAAAACA
The DNA here is from genome assembly GCF_982258835.1 of Parasteatoda tepidariorum. Classification (NCBI taxonomy): domain Eukaryota; kingdom Metazoa; phylum Arthropoda; class Arachnida; order Araneae; family Theridiidae; genus Parasteatoda; species Parasteatoda tepidariorum. The sequence goes on along the minus strand of NC_141765.1, from coordinate 51,571,158 downwards.
GTATTGTTTTTAGCAACTAGAGATTTTATTTATTTAGGTTCAATATGTTGCTAGGTTGCCTGCTTTTCATAAATTGCCTTTTTTTTTTGTCCTTAAGGTTAGTAAAACCTCTCTAAATTTTCAATATGAAGCTACCTTGGGCATATTATTTAGGTCCCTTTTCATAGGTCATTCTTTTCAGCAAACCGTTTGGTAATTTAGTTAAATGTACCCATTCTTAATAATTAAAAAGTTAGTAACGCAGTTCAAATTAATTTAGTTGCTTTTAATTATTAGTATTTAAGTCTTAAGGGAATATGTTTTAATTAACTCCTTCTAAATATAATAAAATGATTTAAGGAAAGAATATTTTATTTAAACTTAATGATCTTTAAGTATATTAATTTACGCTTTATTCTTTCTTCTTCTCTCCCAAGAGAACTTTTTAATCTCCTAAATTTTGTAAAATTAAATTATAATTAAATGCTTAATTATTGATCCTATTTCAAACTAAATAGTGTTAAAAGATTTCATTTATTCTAGTTCTTAAATATCTAACTAAAGTCCTTTAAAAGATTTTTACCAAAACATAAAACAAAGTTTTCTAAATTAACTTTTCCTGATACCAACCAAAGCGGAAAGTTTCTTTTTGTATGTGTGTTAATTACAGTAACACTTATTTCTTTAGACATGCCTGACAGATAACATTTCGATTACATTCTTTCACTTTCTTTTCAAGGATCACGTGTTAGAAACCTTCAAAGCTTGACATTCAGAATAGTACCAAAACAGTATTGTTTTTAGCAACTAGAGATTTTATTTCTTTTGGTTCAATATGCTGTTGGGTTGCCATGTTCTCATCAATTGACATTTTGTTTTCCTTTAAGCTGGTAAAACCTTTCTAAATTTTCAATATGGAGCTATCACGAGCATTTTATTTAGGAGCCCTGTCGTAGGTGATGATTCTTTTCTGCAAACCGTTTGGCAATTTAGTAAAACGTAACTGTCGGACGAAAAGATGATCAAAGTAATTGATGCGGGTATAGGGAGCGCTAGTCCCGAAATGCTCTTCGAAAGATTGACTGAACCGTTCACGGTGCCGAACTTTAATGGATTCTTGGTCAATCCAGTATTAAGTATTTCTTTCATTCATTGAAAATGAGAAATACTTTCGATAGAAGTCGTAGCAGTTTCGAGACTTTGTAATAAATTGTAAGACAGAAAAAGAATCCCAGAAGAAATGGTCGACTCTTGAAACTTGCTGTAAATGAAAACAACTGCAGTTTGAAATTATAGCTTCATTTTTCATGTTAACTCTAAGCGTAATAAGTCTCTTTAAAGAATTACCGTGTTCTGAAATTTTTACAATGCTTAAAAAAATTTTTAATTTTAAATGTATGTTAATAGTTTAACTTTGAATAAAAAATACTTATACACTAAAAAAGCGGTAACTTATACACTAAAAAAGTGGTTCAAACTTCATTCATAATATTGGTACCTTGAAACGCATAATCTTGTAAATTTGCTGCAACCTCATTTAAGTGTTAAACTGAAGCAGTTAGTTACTCATATTGAACAGTACTATCGAGTAGACTAGTTAAAAAAGGATTAATATGCTCTATAAAATGGTTGCAGCAGTACTGTAGTTTAGCAAGATTCAAGTTTTAACAGTTAAGCTGTTATAACATTTAAGATTCCTCTTCAAATATAAGTAAAAACGTTAAATTAAGAATATCTGTTCTTATGAATTTCTAAACTTCCTTTTCCATTTTTTAGATACTATGCATCTTACCTGAAAGTTTCCTTACATGTTTAATAATTTGTGACAAAATTTTCATAGTTTCGGTAAGTTTTTTTTCTGGGGGGGGATGTCTCTTCAATAAATCTAGATGTAGCTAAATTATGTGTATTCCAGTACTGATTTAAAAATTAACTAATGGATTATAAGTATTTTTTATTTCGCCCTATTTCCAAATTTTCATGCAATACCTTCAGTCTTCCTTTGCGAAAAGAGTACACTAGGAAAAAAATTTTAGAAAACAAATATAAAAATCTTCGCATTTGTTTGAGAAAATTAACATTTGAAATTCCTTCATTACTTAAGCATGGCAATTCTTTAGCAGAGTTTAATAACTAAATATTATAGCTCCCTGGTTACATTTTTGTTTCATTTTAATTATATAAAAAATAAGGTTTTGTTTACTTAAATAGAAAAAAATTAAATCACACATGCCTAAAAATGTAATCCAAAAAAAAACAATTAGTTTTTCGCTTTCTTTCAAGTTTAACCTAATAAGAAAATAAAACATTTCATCAAAAGAAGAGAAAGTCAGCAAACTAAAATCTCTAGCGCATTTTATAAATTTAGTTAATGTCAGCAGCCCATTTTAAATACCATCAAGAGAATGACACTTCCCGCCAAGAGTAGTTAATCACGCCAAGGGAAATATTGTCACAAAAGGGGAAAGATCCAATGCTGTTTCAGAAAATCACCTCCCCCCACTCTATCTTTCATTGTCCTTCTGAATTGTCCAGTCTGAAAAGCCTAACAAAATTTTCCTTGGGTGCAAAATACGCGTCAAAGCAACTTCATTTGCATAGCATATCACCGATAAGGCTTGCATCTACAGGACATGCTCTATGTTCATCTGATTAGGCTGTACTCAAATGAACATTGGCTCCTTCTCTGAGCTAAGTATCGTGATTAATTAAACAGTGTTCACTTGAAGAGCTGGCCTCTCTAATCACCACGGGTGTCTTTTGATCTCGAATCGTTGGTCCCAGTTCGTTCTAATTAGGAACCTCAGTACAGTCTTTATCTTGAAACTTGGAGATTATTCGTGGGTGACGTAGAAGTCCACAGTTACTACAAGAGAACTTATTATGCCGGTGTTACGTCGCCCCCTTCGATATTGCGAATTATATATGCGTATTTGAAATTTAAGACTTTCTCAGGTATATCCATTCAAAACGTGTTTTCCTTAGAGCAAATATTGGCTGACATTTAAGGAATATGGTTCATGTGAATAGATTAGACATTCGAATATGTAATTGAACTTTCCGTTTGCGATTGTGAATATTGTAGAGTTTAATGTTTGGTGAAATGCTTACCATTTTAAAAATGGATTCTACTTAAAACTTATACTTCGATATGTGCATTTTAGAATAATCTAACAATAAAGATTTGTAATATCTTCGATTATCATTTAAGGACTTGGGGGAAAAAATTAAAAAACTGAAATGTTGATACTGTTTTCAAAACATTAATCAAGCATGTTTGCTGTTAATATTTTATGGTACCTTCCAACACTCAATTTCGTATCAATAGAATAGACCCATAGAAAAAATATGGACTCTTTTATATTTATATATACTGAAAAAAATATTTTAAGATTAAATAAAGCAATTACCTCATAAGAGTATTAAAAGTAATAGCACAGCAGAGGAAAACCAAAATCATTAACACGAAATTAAAAGCACCACCAAAAATACTAACTATTAAAAAGAAATTAAAGTGGAAGCACTGACATAGATGGCAGCATCGTCAGGGGGGGCATTACCATGCAGCCAGTGCGAGAGCAGCTTCTTGGAACTTAATCGGGGGCCTGTCTATGTTTCCCATCGTTTAATTAAGATAAATTTATTAAATATAATGTTTATAGAGTTTATTTTTAGTTTTATTTGGTGTATAAAATTGTTTAATTCACACTTAAGTTTGTTGTGAGGTTGATAGAAATCTACCTCAGGACAATAAGCATAGAGAGGTTGTTTTTGAGGTATATATGTTCTTTCTTCTACACTTCGAGCAAATAAGTATATTTGAGATATGGATAATTTCACCAAATTTCAACTAAAAATATTGCCGAGCTGTATATGAGGTTGATGATGTGAAAATGAGGTTGAAGTTTATTGATGAGGTTATTTGTAGTGCAAAACATAACCTTTTTTGAGCCTGTTAATTTCAAAATAACTTCAAAAAACACATTATTCTTTGTAAGGGAAGGCAAAAAAACAAAATAAAACTTCTGTGATTATAGTTTAATACTTGACTCTTCAAAATATCTTCTCCATGAATTGATCAATGATTAAGTTTCCCTTTTATCTTAAGGCTAAACAAATAAAATAAGAACTTCTAAAATCGCATGTAATCTTTTATAAACTATAAACGATAACTTAAGCCTATAAAATAATATTCATAATTTTCTTCATCTTTTCCCAAAAATATACTAACGTGGATTAAATGATTTTGTACGAAAACTATCGTCTCACATAAATAGTATCGAGTAGTTAAATTAAAAACTAAAGATTGTCAACATTAATAATGAAGATTATGCTTAAACATAGTAAATATTTAAACTATGACAGCCTAATTACGGAATAAATTAAATTCTGTTAAAATATATAACCTAAGATGTTTAAAAACTTATTTTGGTAATTAAGACTAAAAGTTTTTGATAAAAACAAGATTAAAAGTATGAAGCTAGGGCAAAAATGAATAAAATTAATAACGGTGTTTTCGAGCTGCATAACATTTTTAAGATACGCAAGTTATTATCCTAACGGCATTCTTTCTTTTGCAACTCAATAAATATAAATGGCATTAAAACTAAATTAAGTTGTGGAATTAATTAAGAAACTATGCCTGAAGTCTTTTAAAAATATCGAAGTTTTGCTTCTTTTAAAAGGTTATTTTCGTGTAGATATAATCAATCAACAATCATATTTTATTAATTGCTTCGTCGTTACTTTTTCTAACGGAAAAATGAGTTTTAAAATTAACAAAATAAATTGTATTGAAAAAAAATATTATAATTTACATAACATCTAGTGACTTTATCACATTTCTTAAGGACTCTTGAAAGAAAAATATGAAACTTTTTTTTAATTTTAGATTTTTATAGTAGATAAAATCAACCCACTCGACATCCCAGAATTCTATTTTTATGCTAATACGTAAAAGAGAGATGTATATATTTTCTAGTTCTTTAAAGCAATTTTTTCCATTGGCTATTTACCTTCAATACCTTTAATTTGAATTTTATAATCATAATTAATAAGACTTATGAAATGAAAAATAAAGACATTATAAGCTATATATACATATATATACATATATATATATATATCTTATATATATATATATATATATATTTTATATATATATATATATATATATTTTATATATATATATATATATATATATATATTTTATATATATATATATATATATATATATTTTATATATATATATATATATATATTTTATATATATATATATATATTTTATATATATATATATATATATATATATATATATATATATATATATATATATATATATATATATATATATATATATATATATATATATATATATATATATATATATATATATATATTGAAATAGAGACAAAAAAGAGAAATTCCAAAAGGAATTAATCTTACTTCATAAACATGACGATAATATAAATTTAAATTTTTTTGGATTTGGATATCAAGAGAAAAAAATATCTGCTTTGTTAATTTGCACGATAAAAGAAATTATTTTAACTTTAATATAAATAAACTAATTACTTGGAATTTTAATGTTTCTAAAAACATCTATTTAAATACCATTTTTTAATCAGATGAATAGAATTAAAAGAATATGTAGTAATGTTTATTTATCCAAAAAACAAATCGACAAACTTATTCAAAATTTGATTTTTGAAAAAAATAATGGATACCCAACTAAAATAATTAAATTTTATATAAAATCATTGAGTTAATTGTATGTTATTATTAATAAATTTACTAAAATCTTCTTTGTTAAATTACAATGAGCAAATCCGTGGCTAAAAATCTGTGAAAAACGAGCAAATCATGTTTCTTCCCTCTTATTTCAATAAATGTTAATTTTCTAAAATCATTAAAGTTGTATAATTAAATATCAACCTTATTAATTATAAGCTTCTTTAAGTTATCCAGTATAATATTATTACCTTACGAACATCCATTTTCAAGCCAATCATTGGTAACTGACAAATCAAACGCGCTTCAGTACTGCAGTAAGAACGCGCCATAAAACAAAATCCCTCTACGATTTTCACTTAATTTAAGCGTCTGTTATCTTATTTTGTAATCTGGCAATCCAATTACGAAAATATTTTAAATCATTCTTGAAAGATACCGGTACAATTGTGTTCATTTGACTTCGCTACTCGCTTCATAGATTTCGTTTTGTGCTTTGTTTCGTTTTTCTTTGCATTTTATTTTCTGTTTTTTGCGTGATATGCTTTTTACTTAATGTGTTCTATTTTGTTTCAATGCCTTTGAGTGCTCCTCACACTATTGTACTGATATATTTTGCTTTGGCTACATAGATACAATATTGGGAAGCACTCCTTTTTGCGGATATAATCGTGCGAGCTGATAAAGAGATTATATCTTTTCATTTTTTTTATTTTCCGACATTTTAATATATTTTTTTTCATTTTTTTAAACACTTTTTTAAAAATATTTTATTTTAATAATTTTTTGCGTCTCTTTTCCTTAATCTACATTATTTTCCTGCTTTTCTCTATATTTTTAACTTATATGTATATATGTAAAGAGAGAGAGAGAGGAAGAAAGAGAGAAAATTAATATTATTGGAGATAATATTTAAAAACGAGAATCGCAAAACATAAAAAATTTGTTTTTTTTGTTTATTGTTTCCTTCATTTATTCTTCATGAAAAATATTATCTATGTATAATCCAATTCCAGATCTGAGGAGGAAATTTTTCCGAAAATGTGAACAAAATAATTTAAAATATCTCATACTTATTTATTGATTTTATCTATTGATTTCATCAATTCCCAAAACGTTCTTTAAACTCTCATTCGCCAAAACGTTTTTTTTCCTACTTCCATACTCGTTAGGCGAAAAGGGAAATTGTTTTTATCGCTTTCCATCAAATTTGTTCCGTTTGGCGAGATATTTTATCTCGCCAAATAATCGTAAATGCTTGGATACAACTGATACGTACTCAAGTTTCAGAGAGACTAAAAATAAGTAAAAAAATCTTTGGTGACATAGTTTAAACTAGCCATTCGTGAACGGGACTGCCCTAAAGTGTAGTTGAACTTAGGTTCTAATACGAACCGTGCAGTTTAATGTATTTCCTTTTTGAAATTGCTTGTGGAATATCGTAAAAAGATAGATCTCTATTTCATCAGGCGCAGAATAGAGTCCTATTCTAAAAGAGAAGTTTCGAAAATACATTAAATTCTCTTCTTTCTTTTTCCCTGCAAGTGGAAGAGCACGAAAAAATAAAGGACGTAAAATTTTCGGAATTCTATTACAGAGGGTTCCAGTGCTAAAATCACATCCATCAAACACTGTAACTCAGTTAAGGTGACCTACAATGTTACTTTGGAATCAAAGACTGAAAATGGAATGCTTTGCAGAGTAAGGATGGATTGTACCCCTAATGGAATTGGGCGCTTCCTGTGTTTTCCCAAACAAAGTGTATAGAGTTCTGTTGTTCTAAGTTAGCATCGACTTTGTTTCGATGCATGATAGTTTTGTTTTAACAACCAAAGCTTCTGTAATCAGTTTCAAATCTCTTGTGATAAATCAAAAGAGTCAATATTTCATGCTTAAGCGAATTGTGTGCCAAATTCCTTCTTTCTTTTGAGAAGATTTATTCCATTCAGTATTTAAATTTAGATATATAGATATAAAATATCTTTCCGTTTATATTTGCCTTTTCGAACCTTTTCATTTTCCCGAATAAAAATAATGGATGTGGTCCATTAACATTCCAACGGAGAATTTTTCATACTTTTTTTCATTATTATGTATTAATTCAGGTCAAAATAAATGAAAATATTATATATGGCATTTTAATAATTTATGGTGGTGAAATACAGCATGAAACAGTGGTGTCATTTTCAGCGCTAAAAATTAAACATTCTAAACACGGCCGACTGGGAAACGATAATTTTTCATATTTGCATTTCTTTGCAGTTATTTAGATCTGAGAGGACCTGTCATTCATTTTTGAAATTTCATTAATTTCCATAAACAATTTTTGTCAAATTGAATTTTGAAAACTTTTTCAAACTACTTTTTTCTTGTTTTCATATTTTACTGCAAATATAATACTAATAATGTAACAGATATTTTTAGTAACTATTAGACTGTTTTTTCTAATTAAAAAATAACATATATTTTTGCTTTTAATTAAAGCATCAGAAAAATGTGTATATAAAAAGGGCACCGGTGTCCCAGCTGCGTCAAAGGGTTAGTATAAACCGTCAAAGGGTTTCAATAAAACCAGCGTAAATTAATAAAACCAGACATTTAAAAAAAAAGTGAAAACTATGAATTCTATATATATGCTCTTCTAAAATTCTTAAAAATCAGTTATAGAATAAGTTATAAGTAAAGACAATAAATTTCATACATTTTCATAAAATTTTTTGAAAAATTTTATGTCCAGAATTCAATTGAACCAATAATACCAATGAATCATAATAATCCAAGATTATGATTAAAAACCATGAATTTTGTCCATTAGTATCCGCCATTTGGAAAATTTTTTAAAATATTTTACTTTAAAAGCAATAAAATCAGACTATTAAGTGAGTCATAAGTACATACAATGGCGAAATATATCAATACCAAAGGATAAAGTATATTGATGTCTGTATATTATTGGACATAATATATGGCCCGTATATAGATGTCTTAACCCCTTAACGATCGGTTATTTTTCAAGTAAACGGTCATAAAAGTGCCTATTTTTTGGCTTTTGTACTTGTATTAATTATTTGATTAATGCTGACATCTAGTTTAAAATAAACTATCTACAATTACCTTAAAAATATCCTGGTACTGCCATCTGGTGTGGAAAATGGGAACTAAAATGTTTTCCGGGCAAAAGAAATGAATTAGTTTTATTCCCATTGGCGCGTTACTACTAAACGTTTCAGCCCGTCAATATCACGGGAGCGAGAAATAAAGGGCGAAACCTCACCCCGTCATTTTCACGGGAGCGAAAAAGAAGGGGTTAATTTCCTTTTCACAAACTTTTACGTCTATCATCTATCTTCTAATACCCGTCTATCATTAATGGCGAGTGGTAATATCAAAATATCATAACAATTAAAAAATTCTTTATATTTTCTGATTACTAAGAATTAAATTAAAATCATTTTAAATATTTGATTTTTAAAGTTTGAAGACAATTTATTTTGCGTTTATTAAGTAAAATTATAACAATTATTGCGAAAAATTATTACAATTATGAGGTAAATAAAATCTGAGCAATTCAATTTCTAACACTCAAAGTTATTGACATATATATGTCACAGTAAGATAATTTATACCCTGATTTTAAAATAAATTGATTTATAATTAGTTAATTACATTCTTTTAACATTTCATGAAAATTTAATTGCAATTATATATAAAAATTTCATATCTGCATGTCGGAAAAGCTGCTTTGATTTATTGTAAAGAGGTAGGAAGACAATTTATTTTACATTTATAAGTTAAAAATATAACATTTTATCACCAAAACTTATTACAATTATAAAGTAAACAAATTCTATGTAATGAAATATTAAACACTTAAAGTTATTGGCATAGATACTGAGCAACTTTTACAGTTTGGTAATTTATACACAAAATTAAAAAATTTCATTGTAATTATATAAAAATTTTATCTTTGCATGTATAAAAAGCTGCGTTAATTTTGCGTTTAGAATCATTTTTTTAATGACATTTTTTATACAGCAAAAAATTTCAGAATTAACTATATTTATAGAAAACGCAATACCATACTACTCCTGATTCGTTCATCTTCATCTAAATTAATTATAACTACTTAAGGCGCCACATTAGCGACTCCAAACTTGAAACCGTATTGTTCTAAATATTACTAAAAGGCTGCTAAGTCTATTCTAGTCCAATATCAATCTTAGAGTAGCAACATGCTGAATATGTTGGAATAAAATTTAGGTCACCCATAGCAGTAGCCTCTTCCCTAGAATAGAATGAAGAGGTGATTCATTATCCGCTACCCCAGAATAACGAAGAAAAATTACTCATTGTTTCATTTCAATATCTTGCAAGAATAATGTTGAAGTGAAAGCGGTTAGAGAAATGTGTCAACAAAAGTTGGAGTGTAAATGACGAAGCTTAAAAATAGTAACCCAATAATAAAAAACAACTTTTCATAAGTTTATATGTTGTAGAATTTCTTTTACAGTTCAAATAACAAAATCTGACTGTAATGATTAAACTCTTTTGTTACTACTTAGTTAGATATGAAAATAATATTTATTGCATTAAAATGAAACTTTTTACGATGTTGACAATTTTATATCACGCTAATCCTAGTATTATGAAAAGGTACATGAAAATTTCCCGAAATTCCCAGTTCACTTTAAGCAATAAATACAAAAACATTGGCATGGAAATAGTTTTTAAATATAGTCTTTCTTTATATGTGCATCCCTGAATAACCTAAAAAATGGCTTATCATTATATTTCCCTAAGCCCTATCTTTGTAATTATCTTATCATACAATATTTTTTTAAATCTTGCAAATATGACGGAAGGGGGAAACTAACTTCTCATCTATTGTTAAATTTTATTTATTAGTTCTCTCTTGAGCAATGTAACTAAAATATGACTCTCTTGCAAATATGAAGAAAAAAATTTATCCATTTCTTATTTATTAGGTATTTATTGCTAAATTTTCAACATTGTTTTTCACTTAAAGTACTACCCTGAAAACAGTCCTCCCCTTCAGTATTGTTGAACATGAGGCTTATCATTATATTGCCCCAAGTCCATCATTTTAGTTATCTTATTATACTAGAAGTTTTAAAATTTTGCAAATGTGACTGAGAGGTGAAACTATTTTCTCATTCATTATTGAGTATTCGTTATTATTTTTTTGCCAATAGTTCTCTCTTGAGCAATTGATTGTCTGAAATATGACTCTCTTGAAAATATGACTGGAAAAAAATTTATCCATTTCTTATTCAGTATTAGACATTCCTTATTAGATATTCAATATTGTTTTTCTCCAAAAGTCCAACGTGAAAAGTTAAAAATATAACTTCTCATTCCATTTCCACAAATCCTTCCTTTGTTATAATCTTAAAATAGAAAAGGTTTTAAAATTCTGAAAATGTGAAAGAGGATATTCACTCTAAACCATTGTGTCTAAAAAATGTTTATTTACACGTCTGCAATTATATATTTGCTGCAATAAAATGTTATGGTAATATAAATGGGTAGAGATGTAGTGGGCCAAGGTGGCTCAAGGATTAAGCGCTCGCCAGGAACGAGTCTCAGCGATGGCTTTGATAGGCTTCCGGCTCTTACTAACTACAGTGCTAATGTAAAATATTCTGAGTGGTAGACGGATCATGGGTTGGAATCCCCTAGCCGTTGGGACAACCATGGGAAGTTTTAGTGGTTTTGCCCCTCCATATCACGAAAATGAGTTCCCTCAAGATGCCCACCACGATATCTAATTTGTCTCGATATTTGATCCAGAAATTTCATTGTTCATGCTATTAAAAATTCACGTTTTATGTTTCAGTACCTTATAACCATTAAACAACATGTAAATCCCACACTGTAAAAAAATAATTAGAAGTACCTATACTGAATTGTAATTTCTCTCTTTATCGATTAATATTTTATTGAGTTTTATTTGCCTACTTCGTATGCAAAAGATGATCCGCAATATGCTTTCTGTATCAATTTTGAGCACGAGTGCTACATCAAAAATGACATAATAGGCTTTATATGCTTATTTTGCTCGTTATTCTGTCTCTTTATCAATTAGCATTTTATAGATGTGTTTCATTTGCGTACTTCATGCACGTACTTTGTGCAGTTCATCCATAGTTTATTTCCTGTATCAATTTTGAGCAAAAGTAAAACATTATTAAATAATAAACTTTTCATTTTTTTACCCTAATTATACATATAATATAAATTGAATTAAATTCCCTTTCAATTTCTGTTCAAATTTTACGAAATTAATGCTGATTATGAAAAATAAGAAGCTTTATTAATTATGCAAAATATTAAGTAAAAATATTTTCAGTTTAAAACTAAACTATCTCCATTACGAAGCAAAAATTTACATAAATTCATAACTAAGTATTAATTTTAAATGTTAACTTAACAAAATATTTTTATTTCAAACATTGAACTTTTAGAAATTTTCAAATCGCGCAAATTGGTTTAAAAAGATCATTAATTCAATTCACAAAAAGTTACAAGTATCCAAGAATTAAAAAATAATAAGCAAACCTACAACAACTTGGTGACTTTCCGTAATGCTGTAAAAGATAGAAATAAAGAAAAGAAAATTGTTTCGTGAGGCATTTGATTCTTGTTTATAACTGATCTAACATAAATACTATTCTATAGAAACCTAACTTATTCATCTGTTTTGAAAACTCATCCAGTTTTACGGGTTTTCGATTGAATAAATCAACATTTTTCTCTACTTTTAAAAGGCTTACCTCAAAAATCCATTATCACCGTAATCGGGAGCTTTTTAAATATTTACGTGTTTACTGAAATTTTAATGATTGCCTTTATATTTGTTAACCTGTTTATGGTACAGAGAAATACTCTGATTTTGTTAATTATTTAGCTTAAATTCAGAATTTTAAATACTTATTACAAAATAATATTTTACTTTTCTTTTGTTTCTTCGTTTTTAAATATAATAAAACACAAATTATACACACATCTTAATTGTACACCTGTATCAGTAAAACTTCCTTTACACACTGTTATCTTGCAAGTTTTTATGATTTTCTAAAAGGAGAGGATTCAATCTTTCATTAATTGTATTAGTTATTTAAATGTTGATGGCTATAATGGGTATCATACCTTTTTTGTATAGCAACAATTTAAAAATTATTTATTTTGACCAAAAATAGTTTTTAGATAATTAAATAGTAGTTTCTTTTCCTCGTAGTTTTTTGGAGAAAAAAAAGCCAAAGCCATATGATTTGAAATACATACGTAATAGCTTAGAAAAGCTGTTTAGCTTAAAAATGTTTAAAAAATGATCAAGTTAAAGATTATAAATTTAATTCATCAGTGTTTTAAATAACCAAGAATAAAAGAAAAATAATGAAACCCACTACAAATTTGTGACTTTCTGCAATGCTTTAAAAGATAAAATAAAGAGAATAAAATTGTTTCGTGATACATTTTTGATTCTTGTTTATAACAGATCTAACATGAATACTTTTCCATAGAAACCTAATTTACTAATCTGCTTAAAAAGCTCGTCCATTTTTATGTGTTTTCGATTGAATAAATCAACATTTTTCTCTACTTTTAAAAGGCTTACCTCAAAAGTTCGATATCACCGTAATCGGAGACTTTTTAAATATTTACGTGTTTACTGCATTTTTAATGATTGCCTTTATATTTGTTAGCTAGTTAATGGATCGGGAAAAATTTTCTGATTTCGTTAATTATTAAGGTTGAACTCAGAATTTCAAATACTTATAACAAAATAATATTTTTATTTTATTTGTTTTTGAATAAAATAAAACACGAAATTATGCATACATACATCTGAATTTCATTCTTGTGTTAATAAAACTTCTTTTAAACACGATCTTGGAAAATCTGTTATCGCGAAAATTTTTATGCATTTCTAAAAGGACAAGATTCAACCTTTTATAAATAGTGTTAGTTATTTAAATGTTAATGGTTATATTGATTATAATATATTTTTGATAAAGGGCACTTTAAAAATATTTGTTTAAACCACAAGTTGTTTTTAGGGACTATAGTAATTTCTTGAGCTTGTAGTGTTTGGGCGAAAAAAGCCGAATTCATATGATTTGAGATGCATTTATAATAGCTTAACAAAGCTATTTGAAGAAAGAGCAGTTTGGAACTACAAAACAAACTATTTTATTGTTTGGTCCGATTGTAGTCATTCAAAAAAGAACCATTAAAAAGAACCATTGAAGTATGTATTGGTTGTGATGGTTACTGGTTTTATTTCTTCATGTTAATTTAGCATTATTTCAATATTAAGTCTGAATAAGTTATACTAGCTATAACTTAAGAATGAAGTTAAATTAATATTAAGTGGACTTGAAGACCGACCCCCCTTGCCATAGAACTACTCATGTCTAATTAATGTGAAAATAGAACTGTACAGTTGATTCCGTACCGCATTCAGTACCGTATTGTAAAACAAGTATCCAGAGTTACATTGTTAATACAATATTCAATCAACTGAAAAAAATATGTTAAAATTTGATATAAAAAACTTGAAATTAAATCTCAACATCTTAGCTTAAACATCATAAAAAAAATTTTAAAATTTTGTTTAGGCAACATCGCTATAATATTTTGATAGAAATAAAAACTTAAATTTAATCAGCAAAAGAATACTTACGAGTTTAACATTTAAGATGATGTTATTTTTCAGAGATTTTAAAAGAAATATTGTGAAATTTTCCTAATTAAGCTTTAACTTTTAAAACGCCAAAGCGTAATTTATTTTACTTCGTTAAGCAAATATTACTTTTACTGTAAATTGTTCACTCTCAAACTACAAACGCACACTATCAAAAACGAAACTAAAATTTTTTAGTTCTGCTTTGAGTGTTTTAAACTTTTTTATTTGATAAATTTATATTTTAAAAACAAATAAAATTCATTTTCAAAAATAAATTTTTTTATTTTCAGAATTTTCTGGCATTTTATAAAGACCTCTGATTTTGAGGTAAATTTTTTACGTCAACATATTTTACAACAAAAAGTTTATTATAAAATTCTTTGAAAATTTGTTTAAAGTTAGCGATATTTTGAGTTAAGAGCTAGGGTCTAAAAGTAAATTTGTTATTTTTATCAAGTTATAGGTAAGAAGATTTTGGAATTTTTTTTCAAAATAAAATTTAATAAATCAGTATCTTTTGCCTTTCCTTTGAGTAATACTTTATACATTTTTAAACTTTATTACAAATTTATAATTTTAGAACCCTTGCCTGCCAGACATATAATTAAAATTTTACTTAAGCTATTTTTTAAAAGGAATTGAATTGTTAGCTGCCGGATACTTTAATTATTCCATTTAAGGTACCTGATTTCATTTTTTAGGTTACTTATAGCTTAATCAAATTTTCGTGTTACCAAACTTTAGACTTTTACATAAAACAGAGGAATTTCATTTTATCTCTCTAAAATCATTCAAATTTTGCTTACATTTCACTCAGAGTCGGTGATAGAGTTTTAAAACCCTTTTATGCATAGGACAAAACACAGTTTGGTTGTTAATAATATTCCAAAGCGATTTTTTTTCGTTATCTCCTCAATGTTTATGTGTATTATTGTAAATTATACTAATCCTATTAATTTGAGAATTTTCATTAATTTTTCCTAGACAAAGAACAAAGAAATAAAGAATGCTCTAACTGATAAATTAATTAAATTATAATTTACTGCTAAATTGGAAAATACATTACATTTTTGGCAGTGTTTGCCTAACACGTGTAGGCCTCTAAGCATTATTATTTATAATGTATAATATAATTAATTTCGCTATTTAAAAAACACTCTGGATCAAACCCAATTTAAAAATTTTAAATTTAAAAAAATTGTGCTATTTATAAGAAAAGATAATTTTTAACAAATGTTGAATGTTCTTTTCCTCTCCCACAATGTGAAAATTAAAATTTAGTTTCTATGTCTCACAATACATTATAAATTTTATTATATAATGTATACATACATAAATTTAAATTTAAAAAAAATCTAATTTTATTATTTGAAAATTATGACTATGTAATTATTTGCGTACCTTAACCCTTTCTGGAACAGCAAATTTCAATTGAAAAGTTTAATCAATCAGCAATCAATAGGGATTTGGGCTTAACATTTTGATTGAAAAGTATGAGCCGTAATGGCTCAGGGGATAGAGCGTTCGCCTTCCAATGAGGTGAACCGGGTTCAAATCCCCACGATGGCTGGTTGATACGAATCCGATCTGGCTTGCACCGACCTCAGTGTGGACGTATAATATCCTCAGTGGAAGACGGATCATGGAGTCCCCTTGTCGTCAGTCTAACAGTCGGAGGTTTTCGTGGTTTTCCTCTCCATGTAACGCAAATGCAGGTTAGTTCCATCAAAACGTCGTCCACGTAGGCAAATTTCTCCCAATACCTGATTCAGGAGTTCCGTCGTCTTTCGGATTGGGTTCAAAACTACAAGGCTAAGGAGTTGAACATTAGTAGTCGTAAAACCAAAGTGAGTTGGCTGTTCAACGACGGTTATAAAATATTAAAAGAAAATTGAAGTGGTACGCTTCATCTCTTTGTTTGTTAAAGAAAAGTGGTTGCTGAATGCTTAAAAGCAATAAGTTTTACATTGTAACAAATTTTTTAATTACTGTTGGCAGACTGGCTACACTAATTCACTGGCTAAAATTCACCGAAAGGGTTAATATCCCAGGTCATTTAGAAGTTGACCTTAAAGTAAATAATTTTAAGCAGAATCTTGAATATGTATTCCCATAAAGCTCTCTTTTATATTTTTATTCTCCTATTAAACATTTTTTTAGAGCATTTGATTAAAAATTCAGAAAAATAACGTGGTTAAAGAATAATTTTTAAACTTTCCATTTGTACTTTCTTTATCAACACATACTTTCTTTCAATCATTTTTAATTGAACAGCTCCTACTCTAACAGAAAATCTTCTCTTTTCGCGGTGAATAGGAATCGATTGAAGTACACACACACATAAAGTTATTCTAAAAATTCAAAAAATGAATATTCATAGCTCAAAACAAGTGGAAAACAAAGTGCGAATACAAAGGCTTATAGGGAAGGAGTAAACACTTGGGGAAAACCCAATACGCTTTACGGTTTGCTCGGAATTTGTAAGAAATCGAGTTAGGCTTAACAAAACTCATTTCCATATTTATAAGAGGCTCATAGAAAAGAAAACTAGACAAACATAGCATTTCTGACGGAAAGTACTTTCATTTTCTATGTTTATGTAAAAATTACTCGCACAAAACTTTTGAAGGTAGTATATTTTATAAAGATCTATTCTACAGCCAAAGGTGGCCCTGTTTTTTGACGTAGCAAACACATGCATATAGACCCAAATAAGGCATTATTGTCACTATAAAAAATGTACTTCTTAAGCAATTGGAAAAAAAGGTTTTTGTGAGTATTGGATTTTGAGATCAGTTCCATATAAAATATTGTGAAAAATAAATATGGCTGAAGAATATTTTTGAATTCAAATATTACTAGAAAAGTTTTTTTTTTATTAACATTGCAACTACTGTTACATTACACTTATTACAACATTTAAAAATTACATTTATTGTAGGTTAAAGTGCATAAATAGTTCAAATAAATAAAATCCCACTAATTTAAATATTTCACGATGAAAAAAATTAAATAATATATTTTTAAAGCCTGTGACATATTTTCCTATAATTTTAAATAGTTCATAACAACTAATAGTAAGTTTAATAAGATTAATAACATTTTTACTTATAATCCTATTATAGTATTTACAAATTGTTAATGATAATTAGTTTCAATAAATTCAATTTCCTATTACATCTAAAAAAAAGGAAATGTCAAGTGTAAGTAAATGTCAAAAAAATAAAGTAAATGTCAAGTGTAAGTAAATTACAAAAAATAAAGTAAATGTCAAGTGTAAGTAAATTACAACAAAATAAAGTAAATGTCTGTAAAGTAAATGTCAAATACCATTAAGAATTGTAAAAATGGCACAATATTTGTGAAAACATGATCCTAGTAAAATTCAGGTCTAGTTTTTTAAATTCATAGTAAAAGAGGGTATGAGTTTTCCAGGTTTTTTACTGAATATTTGTAGAATATTTATTTTAAAGATATTCATTAGCTATTTGAAAACGATATAAATCCAAATTTAAAGAAAATATAACATTGTAAGGATGAAACATTAAACAAATTAGAAATCGTCTTTCTATTTATAACCGCTGAACCGCAGATATTATATTGAAATGACTCTTTATTCAAATGAACATGTTACCGATAAAGTGTATAATTCATTTATTTCATAGAATAACTAGGTATTTCAGGAAATAATTAAACAAGTGAGTTAAAGTGTATAATAGATGAAAAAATTTCATATTTTACTTAGTTATTCTATAAAATAACTAATGATAGACCGTTAAAGTAAAAAATACACTTAATGTAGTTAAACAGAAAGAAACACATCTATCAACAGAAAGGACATGTACACACATTATTGCAAAGCAGCTATAAGCGGTTCAAAACTGACTAGAAGCAGCTACAACCAGTTTAAAGAACTTTTGAGTGCCGTATTCCACCTTTTAATGATCAAGTAATCGTAATTCTATAAAATACCTAGTAAATCGCAAAATTCGATAATTTTTTTGTATTTTAACTGACGTATCTAGTTATTTCATTGAATGCCTAGTTATTCTATGAAATAACGAATTTCACGCTTTAACGATAACATAAATAAAAATTGTAATCTTGATCGCAATTAATTTTTAAATAATAAAATGTCTGATATTAAAATAACGGAAGTGTAAAATAGGCCCGAAGAGTAAGGCTGCTAGGCCTAAATGTATCGTTAGCTTACTGTTTACCTAGGAAAGTTAAGGATTTTAAACTTCGGTTATAAAATCACAACAAATTATTACCAATGTTTCAGTCCAAAGGTTATTATCCCTTTCTTAGTTTTGGAATTTAAAATGTATTGGTGGTGAGAATTAAAATCAATTTTTATTGAAGCAAACCATTGTAATACCCTTAACTGTTTTCAATTCTATGCAAATGTTAAATTCAGTCGTAGAAGAAATCTCTAAAAATAGATTGATATCCACTCGCATGTCAACTAAAAAGATTGCCAATTTTTGTTTATTGAGAAAGGGATTAAATGAAATAATAATTTATTATTTAAATTATAGCAGATTATTTATGTTTATTTGTGCGTAACAACTTTTTCAACGGAAAGCAATCTGCCCCTTTTCTGAACTATTACCGATTAATAGATGTTAAAGATTTAATTTTTTAAACTAAATCTTTCTTTATGAAAATGCACATATTTTTTTATCTTTAAAGGGTATAGAAAAATAATACGTTTTATGAAAACAAAACAACAATGTGTAAAATAATAGATGTTTGAATACTTGACTACAAACTATTGCTTTGTTTTAAAACAGAACAATATCAACAAAAGCCTTATTTTTTTTGCAAATCATTGATTCAAACTCAAATTAACGATTATTCATCTATGTCAGTTTTGAGAAAAAATCTAAATTAATTATGATTAAGAAAGAATGAACCTCATGGAACTTTTTGCTTTCAAAGTTCTTAGTTCCGAAAAAAGTTTTTAACCAAGCTGAAAGAAATAAACAAATCTACACATTAGGAAGTGTTCAAAAAAAACTATACTTTACTTTTAAATTTATTCTTCAATACCATGCAATGAAAAAAACGAATGAAAAGACAAAAAAATCGATATATCCTTTGACTTTCTTAACTGAGAATAATTTTTTTATAGTTGGAAATATCGGGAAACTTGAAAATAAGGAAGCCAAAAATATTGCTTCATAGTTTTCTGTTATTGCTTTTTTCACCAAGGGAGAACTGTGTGTTTGCCAACGGGTGTCTGATTTATTTTTTTCTCACATTTTGTATGAGTCTTTAAATTCCAGTTTATTGATTATTCTAGGAAAGAAATAAATTATGAGGAAATCTACATTATTTTGAATTTTTTAAATATTTTATATCCAATAGGTTTGGAAAAGTAATAATATTTTCATTTTGAATTAACTTAGGAAAATACATTTTTGAGAGCCATTATTTATAAATATGCATTAAGTGAACTTTTGATCCTTTGATCTTCATATAACGCTTGATCTTATGAAGAAAAAAATTTGAGAATAAATTGAGTGTTTTATAAATGCAATAAGAAGTATAAATTTATATAAGAATAAATTCTCACAACTAAATGGAAAAATTTTTAATGAAAATTAAATCTCTGATAATTTTAAAATTGGAAAATTTTTCAGCCTACTGCTCTTGTATAGTAATTTGCTGTACAGTGCACAAAAAAGACGGAACGCCCTGTATAGCTTTTGATCTAGCAATCAGATCTTCAAATACTTGAACTTAATCTTAATGGTTTAACGGGGTATCCTCAAATATGCTAATTAATTATTGATGACGATATTACGGGTATACGATATGACGATTTACGAAATAAGGTACCAAGACGTACTTTTCCTGAATAAACATACAATTTCTTCCACGGATATAGGTTTCTTACCCTCGAAAAGCCGCAATATGAGAAATTTGGTCCTAATAATTTGGTCAGGCGATAAGTCAAAACTTTGGATCCCTTTCTGTTAATTTAACTTTTTGTGTATTTCACCATATCTCGAGAACTTTTTGAACAGATCGAAACATTTTTGCACACAATTATGAAATTCGTTAAACCAGAAAAATAATTTCATGCAAAGAATAATTTTCAATAATTATTATTTTTTATTTAATAGTAGTCGAAAACATTTTGTATTGTTAGGTATGCAAATTTTATATCATTTTGAAGAATGTAATTTTATATGGCAAAAAAATTGGTTTGGAATCAGTCGAATAGTTTCTGAGAAATCAAATTTTAAATACACGATATTTTAAAAATCTGAAAATCATAAAACATACACGATCAATGATTTTATACCAGAGACAATATTTGCTACCAAAATCAAGGGAAATTTTATAAAAATTGCTTATTTAAATTTAATTGTTGAATGAAAATTAATTTGCAAAAAACATTTAAAATTAATCATTTAGTTTATATTTACTTAAGGTTCCCACTAAACTGCATTAAAAAATCTTACATTCTGAAAGATTACAACCACTATAATAATACAAATAACGTCTAAATTTAGTAAAGGTAAATAGTATAAGCCTTTCATTGATACAACACCACCTAGCGAGAAGTTCCGGAATGAATGTTTCTATCTGATATACAGTTCGAGAATACTTTCAATTGCAAATTTCGAGAATATCCTTGATCTAGTATGATTAGATACTGCGCATATTGTTCGCATTATGATAAATATGCATCTATCATAAGCAGATTGCATATATATTGTGTAATAACGTGACTGAAAATGCATTGAACTACTCATAGTTTTGAGCTTGCGACGAGGAAAAACACGCAAATATAAATTTTGCAAAAACCCCGCTAGTTTCCACTGTTATTTTCAGAGTTAATACAGTATTTTTCAACACTACTTTTTTTGAAAGTTTAATGGAACTTAACGTTATTTAATTAATAACTAGAATTTTTAGTACTAAATAAATAGGTTGATAACAATAATAGGATTTTGCATAAAAACTCGGTAAGCTTCAAAACTTCTCAGTGAAATTTCTGTTTGAAAAAAAAACTAATATTTTGTGGGAAAGAACAGAAATATTATGAAAAAAAGATAAGATTTCAAGACTGAGCAATCAAGAACTTTACCACCTTTCATTCATATACTTTTTAACGGATTTCCTCTGCGAAAAAGAGCAAGCATTTTAAAAGAGAGGTAAAATTTCATTGAAAACATAAACAAATTTCAGAATTAAAGTTAACAATTGGGATAAGTAGGCTCGCTAAACTATTTCTCTTTATTACAGATTCATTTTTGCAAAGCTATCTAGAGCATTATAGTTTTAGATAAACATCTTCTTAAAGTTAAAACTAGCACTTACTATATAGATAAACGACTCCATGCCATACTGGTAACACTCTGAAAAAATGGGAAATCTTTTATAAAAAAGATATATTTTTTTTAAAAAAATGAAAATTAAAATATATATAAATTGAACCGCTTAAGGCAATACAGTTTTCTGTCAGATTTTCATCAAAAAGTGACAATTTTTGCATCATATTGTTTCTTAGTATTGTTTCTAGGAAAGAATCTAAAAAGTTTCATTAACTTCAACTAGATGGCGTCACAATACACAGAAATATCTTATGGCCTAAAGGGAAAGCTTAGTATTTTTTCCTACAAAGAGCTCTTAAAAGGCACTGTACTGAACAGTTTTAAAAATGTGGCTTATCATTATCTTACACCAAGCTCATAAAATCAACGCTTACTATTTTGACCTTATGAATGCAAGAAACAAAATACTTTTTTTATTTGTAATGTAAATCTTTGAGTATTTTAAATATCTGTTTTACAATTAGATCATTGTACTATTTTTATATTCATCATAGCCTATTCAAATTTACCATACTCATAAAATTCAATTCGTCCGCTTCGATAAGAAAATAACACTCGAAATATTCACAAATTATTTAAAGCAAGTTGGTGTCTTTTAAATCTGAATAATTCAGACTTTATAGATGTAAGTTCAAAGCCCCATCTCTAGTGTCAGAAATTGTATAGCCATCTAATATTTTCCAATAAAAGTTGCCTTCTGCAATCCAAATAGCGTGAATTGTCAAGACTAATATATTAGGCTGTGCTCTGAACTTTCTCAAATGAGCGTATTATTCAAACATTGCTGAAGATCTATACGACATCTCAGTGACTTCTAATTTAAATTATCGTTCTTTCGGGAAAAGAAGTGCCAAACTATCAATTGTAAATAGTGAATTTTAGAATTAAATATTGCAGCTCGCATTTCGCAATCTGTTTTCATTGCAAATGAACCAGCTTAAAACTATCTATCTTTACAGTTGTAAGCAGTAAACAATGCAATATTTCTGACAAATAATAGAATAAATTCCAAATGTTAAATCCTTTAAAATGCATATTCAAATAAGAGCTTTGTTCAGTTCACACCTAGTGATTATTGAAGCTTATTTTTCTAATAAATTAAATAGACGAAATATTTAACTTACTAAGCATGCCTTTTTTTTATTTTAAGTTATATTATATAGAATAAAAATGCAAGATTTCGAATAAAGATAAAACATATTTATAATATATATTTATGGTATATAATATAAAATAAAGTTAATTAAAGATAAAAAGAAATTAGAAAGAAATATACTGTCCTCTGGAAGCTAGGTAATTGTTTCTCATCAAGCTTCAAAATTAATAGCTACGTTGGTCAACAGATGGTGCGGAGGACTTGTAAATTATTTAAATAATGTTTTCTCTTACATGTTAAACCTTTCCAACTCAAATACAAACTAACCTTTCCCTCAGACTACAAATCTAGGAAACAGTAAATAACGGTTCTATTTTAATTTGAAAGTCTTACTAAGCATCCATTGTTGTCAAAATTTGTAACTAACTTAAGGCACTGATTTGAATAAATTATTTATTTTAGAGCAGAATGCAACAAAATTTGCATTTCTATCTCTTCATTTCTTCCATTGCTTTGTTAAATTATGGGCACTTTTCACCAGGGACATAATTTGCTGGACACAATAGTATAAAACAACATCGTACGACTTATTCTAAACTGCTTTAGAAAATCACCTGTTGAAATAGATAAAAAATCATTTAAAATTAATTTGAAAAATGTCACTTCAATATTATTAATATTTATGGATAGTTTTACGCGTTTTAAGTTACCACTATACTTAAATAGAATGCATAAAATATGTATAACGTAAGAATGTGCTTTTATATTAGTTACAAATGACTCAGACATTTTCAGAAAAATTGGTTCAACTTTGAACCATAATATCGGTACTATATAATGAGGTACACATTTACATCGACCTTAATAGGATATTAAATTATAGCATGTTTTTGTTCCAATTGAACTATAGTTGCGTGTAATTAGGTTCTAGAAATATTGTTTTACATGGTAATATGGTGTAACTTGATACTACATGTATGTTTCAGTAAGTTTGAAAGGTGTTATAGATATTTAACAGTTTACAGGTTAGGGGTACTCATTAAAAAATAAACAAGCACAGTTTAGATAATTGACTTATGCCAATCTTTTGCTGAAATGTTTAGTATTATGCAACGGTTTATTCACAGACTCTTGCGAATAATTATTTTTAATATCGACCTTAATAAATTGAATTTATTGCTCTCCAAATATTCCAGAAGTTTTTGTGTCTGAAGAAGTCAATTAAAAATACGGAGACTTATTTTCTCAAATGATTTGACACCTAAAAATAATTAATCTTTTAAACTTGCAAGTTTACGTAGTAGTTTTTTTTTTTTGTAACTTTTATTTCTTTCTCTTAGTTTTTATTGTAGTTTTATCATTTTGACACTACCCAGAAACACGATCTTATCTCAACTCTTATTCTATCGGGTAATTAAACTGTCACTTTTCAAAAGAAATGAGAGAACTCAAACAAAAAAAATTTTGAACGTATTAAAAAACGTATGAAGAAGCAAATAAATTCTGAAGAATAAAGAAACTGGAGAATCTCAATCCATGGTTCTTAAATCTTTGTTTTATTTCAATTCAATGCATTATTAAATGGCTTAGAAATGAATTTAAAAATGATTTCGGAATCGATGAACCTAATTCAAATAATAAATGCATTTTATCGTTGTTTTGATTTGTTATTGACAGAAAATATGTAATTAAATCTAATCACTTTCTTGAAAGGCTAAAATATAATGCGTAATAGAATATCTATCTATATATATATATATATATATATATATATATATATATATATATATATATATATATATATATATATAAAAGAGAGAAAGAGCTACAATCAAGTCTTTCTTGGTTAAAACAGATACCTTTTATTAATTTTAAGTCATAGAAGATCCAGCTTTCACAAACTGTCATAAATATTCAATATTTCAATAATAAATTCGCTATTTCAATAATAATAATAATTCTTCTAAATAATAATTATTGTAATTATTGCAAAATTTCCTAAATGTTCCCTTGAGTCGACATGGCATCATGATCCAGACTGATCAGTATGCCTAATATTTTCCTTTTGAATGATGTTAAATTCTTCTAAAATCCTTGTATTTAACATAGGGACGTACAAAGAATACCTGGTTTTTTCTGTTTTCAATAGCTTGAATGATCTTTGTCCAATCCTAACATCCCTCCCCGGAATTCTTTCGGGTATGTCTGTGATTGATATATATATATATATATATATATATATTATATATATATATATATATATATATATATATATATATATATATATATATATATATATATATATATATATATATATATATATATATATATATATATATATATATATATATATATATATATATAAGTTCAAAATGAAGAAAAAAACAAAGAAAAATTATATACATATGAAAAAAAGGGGGGTGGGAAATAATAAGTAAAAAAAATAAACATTTTATTAAAAAAAAAAAAAAAAAAAAAAAAAAATGAAATGTTAATTAAAAAACCGGAAAAAAAGCTGGAGTGTTCTTAGTGTTTCCTTGTATTTATTATATATATATATATATATATATATATATATATATATATATATATATATATATATATATATATATATATATATATATATATATATATATATATATATATATATATATATATATAATAGCCCTAATACAAGAGAATTTTGGTGAGCTTTAACTGATTCTTATTAAAAATAGTCTTTTAATTCCTGAAATATCGCTAAAAATTTATATGAGTTATCGAATTCATATAAAATCAATTTCTAGCGCGATAAGTGGATTTGCAACGATAACTTTTGAAAAGATTCTGTTTTGAACCAAAGAGAACAAACCGAATTATTTTCGTTGAAAATAACTAGCGTATTAATAGAAAAGAACTTTATGTAATTTTACCTGTGAAAGATGAATTGAAATTATGTAGGAAGTATTTGTACGTGTATGAACATAAAATCAATAGTAAAACTTAGTTACAAAATAACTGCAAATTATAGTTAAGCATAAATGGCAATCTTTTCAAACTAACTAAAACTCAATCTTTCAAACTAACTAAAACTCTATTGAAAGTCGTTAATTAAAAATGTTGAACATTCAATAAATTTTCAGTGCATACAAATTAAGTATTGCTGGTTAAATTTAAAATCAATAGTATTTAAAAAATATGAATTATGAGAATCTTATATTCAAACCGAAATTAGAATGATTTTAAATTTAAACTTTTATCCTAGTGAATACTCTGTAGTAATTCAAAACTACTCCAGTGATAAATAAATAACAGAGTTGATAATTTAACTGCAGAAAAGTGAGAGATTAGATAAAATGTTGATCATGATTTAAATTTTTGTAACCCTTTCGTGAATCTTGGTAAAATCATCCCCCATCTACATGATCTTAAAAAATCTGGCTTTTCATAGTTGTATTTATTACATATGAAAAGAACAAAGCAAAGTATATTATATTTGCCTTGCTATTATAACGATGGGAGCAATAATTTCCGCTTCAGTTTTGTGCTGCCATCTGTTGTTTAATAGATTAAATAGAATTGAAGTATTTGCACCCAATACCATCCCATTCACATTGAATTTTGATTGGGTTAGGAATGGATTTGTGTAGAATATGGTGTGTGCAAAATGTGATGTCACCTTGAGCATTGCGACATGCTTCTCATCTTTTCTTGGCAAATAATCACAATTAAATTTAATATTATCTAGAACTGTGATACAGGTTTCTTGGAAAATATGCTTCCCACCCCTGAAATTTAAATGTTAAGATAAAAAAAGATATTTCCTTAAGTTTTATTGCTTAATTGTTAATAAAATATTTTAAAAAATTGAGATAAACTCAAAAAAGAAATCAATGGCCATCGTACGGGTAAATGAAATACTCTATAAGTTATATGAATTGGTCGAAATTTCATTTTTTCCCTTCTAAATGTGCATTTAATATTAAAAAATCGCATTAAAAGCATAACTATTATTATTCGTACTATGCTTTAATTAAAGTACTAGTATGTAATTTTCAATTACAAATACTTCTTAGCATTATTTAATAATTTTATAAGGAAAGAAATAAAGCAGAAATGTTTTCATAAAGAAAGGAAACATTCCAAGTTTTTTTCTTGTACTCCAAGAAATAAGCTACCCAAACACCGAAAAGCGATTTGATTGGCATCCGTTCCAATGAAAAACATTTTTAATATGTTTTCAAAAGATTTACGAGCAATCTTTTGAAACAATGAACATACTAGTTTATATTTTTTATTGCCAGTAAACCTAACACTAAATTACTTTCTTCTCTGAACTAAAGCATATCATATAATTTTAGGACAAAAAATAAAAAAGAAACTGTCCTCCGAATGTTAGAACCAGCTGTAATTTAAAGCTTTTATTTGAATTGTTTTCTAATTCTGTCAAACAATCAAACAATTTTAAACATTTTTTCCACTTTTATTTTCAGAAAAGTCATTAATTATTTGTAGTCAAAGAGCGGCACTGGCATTTATTCATTACTTCCTCAAGGGGAATTCTTTTTGAAAAGTTTGTGGAAGAAAGCTCCCGATGTAGTTTTTCGGAAAAAGTGGAAACTTATTAATTTTTTTTTCTCGCTTCAGTTCTAAACTTGCCGCTCAATGATTTCCAAACTCTCAATGTAGGAACAGCTGTGTATTGATAGATTTTTTATAGATATATTCTACGCTCTAGCTTTTTCCTTATTTTTTGCCTCAAATTCTTATCGAGCTAGTAGTATAAGCATAAGAGTAAATGCTCAAGGGAGCGGTGGAGCTTAGCGGACTTTCACCACGTTGACATAAATGTTGATCGGAATTTCATTAGTCCAATGAGAGAGACTTTTTGTTTATTATTTTTTTATCCTCCCGTTTCCCAAAGCTGTTTGACGCTAATAGTGTTAACAGAATGTGATTCGCCGCGAAAATCGGGGCATTTTCTGTCCATTACCAATCAATTTATTACTCAAATTTCCTTGCTGCTCCCACATTTTATCTTCCCTTTCTAAGCAAAACTTATATCATGCCTCAGAAATATTCGGTAAGTCAAAATGAATGCCCTAATTTCATAGGTTCCATTTTTGCTCAAACTGGAATAAATGTATTTATTAAAAATGTATATACATGCTGAGGAAATGCAAACATTCGGTAAGTCAAAATGAATGCCCTAATTTCATAGGTTCCATTTTTGCTCAAACTGGAATAAATGTATTTATTAAAAATGTATATACATGCTGAGGAAATGTAAACATTCGGTAACTCAAAATGAATGCCCTAATTTCATAGGTTCCATTTCTGCTCAAACTGGAATAAATGTATTTATTAAAAATGCATATACCTGCTGAGGAAATGTAAACAAATTTTGAATGCTCTCCTCACAAATGTTTGATATGTACTCCTTTTGTTATACAGTATACATCAAGTATGAATGTAATTGTCGTCAAACTTGGAGCAACATGTTATGTTTATATCAATGCTGGTAATAGCAGCTATGATACTGGCTTTAAATAGGGTGATACACGCCATTTTCTGCGAACCCCCCCACAGGAGAAAATCTCATATTGTGAGATCTGGGGACCATGATGTACCATCTAGTACCATCTGTTGGTGCCTATTCGAAGCATGCTGCACCTGTAAAATATTGGTATTTATTTTGACTTACCGTGCATTTTACATATTTGAAAAGAGTTTTTTTATCTTTTTGAACCTTTTTAATGGTATGCAACTTTGAATTACAATAAATTTTTTATTTTTCTACTTAAAGGTGGCGCGCAGTTCCAAACTATTTCCCTTATTTTTACTTTCGAAAATATATCGCTCATGGGCAGCAATAGTAGCTCGACTCAAAAAACATTGCAAAACAAATGAACAGCATAAATAAAATTAAACATTTTCTTTTTTATATCATGTTAGTTTTACAGATTTTATTATCGAAAAGGACTGTTAAATTTTTTTTTTTTTGAATAAATTTTTTTCTTGTTAAATAATCTCAGGCTTTAACAACATCATTGCCATGGAATCTTGAAAACTATGAATTTATGTAATTAAACAAACACTGTATAAATTTGTGAACATTTACGGTAAAAAAAATACCAAAAGTCAAGATGTCAGTAATTTTTACTGTAAATTCAATATTTAAAGTAAAATTTTACGTTATAAAAAATAGAAAAAAAATGAATGAAGGTCTACTAAGTCACAGCCAGGATTTGAACTAGAGAACCTGTATAACATGATAATGACACATAGCTAAACCGGTGACATGCCATGCCTATCCTGATCTTCTGCAGAGGGGATGGCTACCCCGCCTTGGTAGTCATCCAGCAACAGTTTAACGAAGACCCATACCGCACAACCTCGATCCTTTCGCAGACTGATCAAAGAGGTCACCCACACGCACACTAGCCGCAGCCAGTGATGCTTGACTTCGGTGATCTTCTGGTAACCATATCATAACGATCAGTCCACTACGGAACTCTAAAATCAGATAAAATAAATTTGAGGACAGACCGTGACGTCATAGAGGGTGAGGAACAAGCTGACAGGACCCTCTATTAACATTAATCAAAGCAATTTTCTCCCCGAAACTTAATGCAGAAGTTGAATAGTTCTATAGAAGTTACATTAATTAGTATTATTCACCTAAGAAGTTTTTTGAATTTTAGATATTGTTTTAATTCTTTAAATAAACAGTTTTTAATCGGTTCAAACAACTGAAACATTTCGTTAATTTACTGAATGCTTTGAAATACCCAAGTATTGAATAGCATACTGATAAACGTCCATTTGGATGGAAGCGCGTGTTAGTTTGAGTAATTTAAGTCACCGTATTAAGTGACTTGTATTAGTGTTTGACAGCTCACGCATTCGTAATTGTTACCTGTGGTCTAGTATAGTAAGGCAGATATTGAATCCCTAGTACATTTCCTTAATATTACTCCGTCTTACTATAGCTTCAATTTCCAATTGCTTAGATAATAGCCCTTTATTCATCAAATCAATTCCATAGTATGGACGAATCTTGAAATAGTTACAAGCTATAGTCAGAGATTTCCATTCTTTGAATCAAAAAACTAGATATAATTAAGCGTAGCAAATTATAGATATAGTTAAAATATATTTTCCCTGTACAGATTTTATTTACATTTGCGTGATAATTTGCGCATTAAATATTATTTTTATTACTATTTTTGGTATTTTCTATATAGTAAAGTAAGTAACGTAATCAAACTTCAAATTAAAAATCATACAATTGTCACTATTATTATAATAAGTATAATAAGTTTTTAACGTTGATTTCAGCAAATATTAGCTACATTTTGCATACAAAAGTATACTAATATTAAGATTGTAGTTAGGGAACAAAAGATTAAAGAAAAAACCTTAAAACCCTTACACTTAAATATTATTTATTCAAAAGGCTTAATGAGAGAGAAGTGGAAAAATCTATCCCTTGGAAATCTTAACAATTTCTGAATTTTTACCATACCCTCAAAACTTATAAAACGACACTGAAGCCTTTTAAACGCAATTGCTATACTAAACATAATCACAATATTCATAATTTGGTTCACTATTGTATGATTCAGTCACATAAAAAATTTTGCGTCAGTTTAGTACATCACTTTTGATTAATTTCAAAACAACGTTGTTCTTAAATCACACAAAAACAGACATATGATAGTATTGGTTCTATAAACATTGACCTTCATCATTTTCGAAACACAGAGTGAAAGAAGAAAACATAAGAAAAATGAGTTAAAATCCCCTTCTTTTTTAAAAATCTGGTTTTGTTTAATCTCTAAGTCTTTGCACACTTTGAGATATTTCCCTATTCCTCCCTCCACACTCCTGTTTTTTACCTCCCTTTCTTTCTTTAATAATCTTGTTCAAGCATATTCTTTTTCCCAGTTGCTTACACCACTTGTTTCCTTTTGCAACTTGCTTATCTCGCGGTTTCTTCTGTCATTATGTGTTTTAACACTAAGGATGGATCTTCTTCATAAACAAAAACTATAGTGAGTCTGATTAAGTGCTATCATTTGTGCTTTATTCACGTTGTTCAGCTTTACTCATATACAGCACGAATCTCATTCACCTTAGCATTATTTGAATATAGTTCATGTCAAAGACAAATAAGCATACGACAACCATTTGCAAAGCTGCTTGAAGAACATGGGCTCCTAAAATTTATGAACAAATTCATTAATGCAAGTAACTATCTAGAAGCATTAAATAAATGATCCCAGAAACAGAAGCTGGGATATATTAGTTGATAAAAAACTTCATTCGCTTCAAAAATGTATAAATTGAAAACAGTCGACATGTTTCAAGCACTCAAAAATAGGCACTCATTTTCAAGATATGCCAAACGTGAATGAAAAGAAACGAAAGTTATTTGAAATATAAAACGTAAAGTTGCCAGCGAAAAACGGAAAAATAAAGGTGAGAAACAAAACTAGAAAAACCACAGTAGCCGAGAGAGAAAAAAATAGGAAAAACAGAACGAAAAATACCGCAGTGGCCGAAAGAGGCAAACCAGGGCAATAACTTTTGCTCTTCGCATTCACGCCTGGCAATCTTAAAAATGGGAGACTATTTTTAAACACTTGAAACATGTTGAATTTTTTTTTCCAATTTGTATATTTTTGAAATCAGTAAATTAATGAAGTTTTTAATCATTTAATACATCTAGAAGCCTATATGTACAGTTACCGCTGTTGTGACGTGACAGAATACTACTGTAATTTCGTAATTCACTGTTGATAAGTGATTTAAAAAAAGCCATTTAACGCAATAAGAAATTTACATCTTTTGAAAGAATAAACTAAATTATGAGTATAGCTTAATATTAGCATGGGACATTTCTTCTTGTTTAGAGTTATTCTAAGTATACGCGAAAACTATGGGTATCAAAAACAATTTGGAGAAAAATAATCCGTAAACATACAAAAAAGGAAGAAGTACAGCATCCAAAACTAAATCCAATTAAAATAAAGTAAATTTTAATTTACTTTAAACGAAATTTTTTAATTAAATACCTGCATACGATGGGTGCAAAATTAGATGGGAGTAACTCCGTGTATCTAATTTTCTTCTTTTAAGAAACTTTTTTTTAAATTACATCGCGCATCAAATCAAACGGAAAAGAAGCATTGTTAATTATTTAAACATAAAAATAGAAGAAAGGTAAAAGTTTAAACAAATATTTGTCAAGTTAGAAGCACCTAAAATCATTTCAAGTAATAAAAATTTTTTTCATAATACGAAAATAAACATTTAAAGTTTTATTTCGATTGGTTACAAGTTAACTCGAAATGAAAAATTCCTTATAAATTTATTTAGTTGTAAAAATTTAAAAGAAAAACATGTTTGTCTTTAATTCTAGAAGTTAAAATAGTAACAAGTTTACTTTTCTGATTATATATAATTACATAGAAACTTCAAAGCACCTTACGATTAAGAAATATTTATAAATGTATGATTTCAAATGAAAATTAAGAATGACACGTTTGTAAAAATATAATCATGCTTAAGAAGCGAAATATTTTCAAATTATTATCTATTAGGTAAACTATATTGAAACATTTAACAGATAAACACTTATTTAACAAATCAAGTGTTTTAACTAAAATTTAATGTTTCAACTTCAGCAATTCAAATGGAGAATAAAATGTTTCACTCGCTATTAAACTTCGAATTATTTGCAATTTAAGTACTTAAATAACTAATAATTTAAAATTGTAATACGTGCGTAATAGTTTAAATTAATAAAGCAAGATAAAACTAAAATTACTATATAAATATTACACATAAAATAATATAAACTAGTTGTAGTACCTATCGATTCAATGCCATTAATTTCCCTTTTTCAGTGATCTAAATCATTTCATAAACTTTCAAAGCCGTAGAAATGTTTCAATTTCTTTAATTTTTCTTTAGAAAATAGTAAAAGCTTGTTTTCTTCAAAACTTTGCAGTTCGTGTAATGTTTTTGAAATTTATTTGTTGATGCAATTTATTGGACTTTCTTGAGATTTAGACTATAAAATTTTTATTTCATCAATTTGTATTTTAATCAATTAGATATTAGCATATTTCTTTATTTATTCTACTGCCAGGGTAAGGTCGATAGAGGCTATACAATGCTACAATAGTACTTTAAAAATTCGTGTTTTTTTATTGTTTATTTTTAAATATCGACGTGAAAGTAATATTTTATTATGTTTTCCTTCTTTGTTAATGTAAAAGGGAAGTGAATTCTGTAAACAAAAACAATAACGTATTTATTGTTACAGTAAGTAAAGAAATAGAAAGATACCACCCTTAATAACTTTTGTTCTGATGATGAGATTTTCACAAACTAAGCTCCAATCTTGATGATTTATAAGAATCATTTTAAATATGCAAATTAATTGATAGAAACTGTTAATTAAGTTACAGAATCAGACAAAAAAACGTATTTTCTTTGAATAAACATGCCTTTTTTTCGACGAATGTGTATTTTTGACCATCAAAATCGGAAAAGTATTCGAGAATTTGGCCTTCCTAATGTTAATTTTTTTTCTAAGTATTTCCCAGTACCTTGGAAAATTTTTAAGCTATTCAAAAAGATTTTACACTCAAATATAAAATTAGTTTACCCAA
Organism: Parasteatoda tepidariorum; assembly: GCF_982258835.1. Lineage (NCBI taxonomy): Eukaryota > Metazoa > Arthropoda > Arachnida > Araneae > Theridiidae > Parasteatoda > Parasteatoda tepidariorum. Next base: position 51,537,627 of record NC_141765.1, on the reverse strand, counting down.
AGTTAATTCCATGTAAAAGATAATTTTTAATAATTATATTATTTTATAAGGATCCCAAAAATTTTAATTGTAAGGCATATACTTTTTACATCATTTTAAACAGTGTAATTTTCAATGACAAAATACGTAACTTGAATGAAACCGATCGACTAGTTTCTGAGTTATAAAATTTTAAAATAGCAGCATTTGTAAACTTTCATTTCTCGAGAAAAATTCGCAATTTTAAGAAAAATTTTTAGAAAGTTGCCATGGTTCTCCATGCAACACAAATATAGGTTTGTTTTACTCAGAATATTCTCTACGTAAACAATTTTGTTTTGATGATTGACCCAAAAGTTACTTAGTTTTCTAAGCAATGGATAATATTTTTTTCTATACCAATTATAAAACAAAATAATAAATGAATTACATAAAGTTATTTCAAAAATAGTTTTGTTTCAATGCTATTACCAAAAATATAATTGTCTTTTGTAATTAAATGTTTTTGAAACTTCTTGTCTACTAGGTTTTGCAAAAAGCTTCATGGTACTTGATTTTCACACTTAAACATTGGATTTTAAATTTCTAGCAAAAACCTTTCATAACAAATGATAAAAAAGTCAAAAATGCGAAACACTTATTGCTTGTTTTAATTAATGGTTAGTATAATAATATTATTTAACTAAAAATAAATGCCGTAAAGAAATAATGTAAATAAATAATGTAAATGAGCAACATAAACAAGAGTTACAGCTCGTCTAGTTTCTCAAATAGGAAACACTACATTAAACTACAAAAGACAGCTTTTATCATAATAATAAATTTTAAAACGTGAGTGAGTCTCATCCTTCCCGTTAAAGGTCAAATGGTTAAATGACGGTTATCCAATAAGTGGATGTGCTGCTTTACGCAACGACCATACATTTATATATATTGAGCTGCAACATCTTCTCAGCTATCATTGAAACTAGCATGTCAAATTTATGTTATTGAATTATTAGAACAAGTTAATTCCATTTTGCTTTCAAATAAGAACTGTATCACCTTAAATTTCTGTTAATAATGAAATACGTAAATTTAAACTATTGGGCCTACTTTTTACTTTTTGTAAAAACTATTTAGAACAAGATATGAAATTAAGCTTTTAAAAGAATATAATCTTTAGACCCTCTAGCAATTATCACTAAAACTAGCGAGTTAAATTTATTGTATTGAGGCATTAGAACAAGTTGATTCCCTTTTTATTTTAAATAAGAAATTAAACGACTTCAAATTTTGTTAATAATGAAATAAGTAAATTTTAATTATTAAATCTATTTTTTACTTTAAGGAAAAGTAGTCTTAATAAGATTTAAAACAAAGTTTTTAGAACAATATATATTTTATCCCTCTGTTGCTAAGTCATTCCTCGTATGTAACTCAACATATCTTTCTAAAGAAAAGTAAGGCGCCACATTTATTTCTTTTTTTTCGCCAACCCGTATGCCAACACCGAAGTTTTCGGGAAGTGAAAAATAAATAAGGTAAAAATTACCGTCCTCACCCCCTCCTTGAGAAGAATCCTAAGAAGAAATCAATTTGAAGAAAAGTCTTCCCCCCCCCCTACTCTCGTCCCCTTTAAGACCGCCTCGAATTAAAAATGGTTCTCTGACTCGATGGCACCCGGTCCGTCAGTCGCCACTGCCAGGTCAAAGTCGATGTTTCTGTAGGTCACCTGACTTTCGCTCTTATTCCGCTCTTGGGCTTCTTCGTTCATCCTCCCCATCCTCCATCTCTTGATCGGTCCTGCTTTTTCTTTCGGTTTGCCTTACTTTAGGCTTTCCCGCCAAAGGGAATATCTACAAACGGCGCCGGCCATTTCAAAACCACTCCCTTCCCTCTTTCCAATTTTTATTTTTGAAGGGATTTTTTGTATGAAAATTGAGTTTACTTTTCCCTACCTTTCCCTCCGGGAGAGGTTCAAAAAGTCCATCTATGTGTTGGTTAAGTTGTCTGTTTGAAAATTCTATGTTTTTATGTATGGGGAAAAGTTCAGGGCGGAATGCGAGATTTTTTCCCAACCCTCTTACATTATTTTTATTTATTTTTTAAGGGGCATTCAGAGTGGTAGAGTATTTTTTAAACTTTATTTTTTTAAAAAAAAATCAAACCCTTAGGCTCATAAAACGATAGAAATGCTATCGGGCTGAACTTAAAATCTCCGAGTTTACCAACCCTTCGGTAATGCGAATACAATTGCTGTAGTTTAGAAGGCTTCGAATTGTTTCAAGTAGATTTCATCATTGCGTGCGAAAATAATAACATAATTTGATATTTTCTGAATTGTTACAAAAATGCCTACAAACTTAAAAAAAAGATGGTATTTTAAAACCTGAGTACTATAAAGACAATAAATAATAAGTTATGGCAAGAAATTTCTCAATTTATTTAAAACTTCTTACAGCTATTTTTAAAATAGAATGCTAATAAAATGCAAAACATATAACTTAAAAACACTTCTATGAGTTCATATTTCTTTAATTACAAATAATATGTATAGAATGAATTATTTAAGTTTCTTTAACACTTTCTTTTAAATTTAACACTCACTTATTACAATTAAAACTTAATTCAGAAGTAGTTTTCTATTTAAAGATAAAGCAAACGCCGAAACATAGGTTTTTTTTAAGTAAGCTTTAGTGATTTGGGCGTATTTATCTTTTCCCAGGCTCTGATTACGCCATATCTGATTGATTATTTTATAATTTAACAAAAATATGCAGTCAATTTAATATGAAGCGCAATTTTATTAACTAGCAATATAAACAACAACCGACTATTACAAATGAGAGAAAGTTTTCAATTCCAAAAGTAATTTTTAATTTTAATATATAAGTGAAGTTTGTATTTTTAAAAGGTATCAAGTATCTACATATATATATACATATACACATACATATACACACATTTATATATATGCACATGTGTATATATATATATATATGCATGTATGTATATATAGATATGTATTTGATGTGGAGAGAATATGTAAACTCGTCACATTAAACCCACTTCAATAAAATTCATACTATAAAAATCATAAGATATCTGTCATTTTTTGCCATTAATCACTTTTATCTTTAACTTAAGATATCCTTCAATAGTTTAACAAGAAAATCATGTGACTGAATATCACCCACTCTTCGTCAACGGCCAAAAAAACAACAAACAAAATACACCATTTCTTTGCTCTTTTTTCAAGATCGCGATTAAAAAGACTAGTCGAATTTTTTTTCGTTTTACTTTTTGCCTGACCCTGAACCAGCTTGTGGATACTTTGCGAATGATTGGATGAGAAAGTACTTCTAAGAGCTTTTGCATAAGCCTTTTTTTTATCCAATCAAAAAGAATTCGATGGGGATAGAATTTATTTTATGGAGCATTTGCCGAGTTTTTGCTTTGCGTCTGGGGCTATTTTATCTTCATCAATGGAATTTTCTATGGTAACATGGCAAAAAAGACTATACGCTTAATGAAAAAATAAATAGCATTACCCTCAAAGCGTTTTTTTAAGTTTAAAGAAGAAAAGAATAATAAAAAATTTTGTAGGACGTTTTACTCATTTGAACTCATAAAATTATTACACATTTTATAAGAAATTGCTCAAAAAATTTGTAATTGTCTTATTTTTTCACCGCTAAGTTTTTACAAAATGATAAACGTTTATAATAAAACAGTGTTTTAATTTTTATGTTTACATGGCAATTACGTTGAGTATTATCGGCCCAAAAAGGGCATATTTTTGTTATCGATGTCATAAAGTCTTTTGACCCTTTCATTGGAATAAGAACTGCCCTATTTTTGTGAGAATAATACAAAACACGAAAATTTTAAAAGTTTTTTGTCGATTAAACAACGCTTTTTGTTAAACACTTTTTAAATTGAAAAATGTAAAAATGTTGCAGATATGCTTACAATCCAACAAAGGAAAGAGTAATGCTTTGTGCTAATGACTAACGCAAAAAACAACGTGAATAAAACTCAAATAAAAGAGCAAAAAATTGACATACTATAGTTTAGAAACATGAACCATCCTCAATGTCTAAGCGTCAAATGAAGGAAAGGAGACAGTCACGTGTAAAGTAGTAAAGAAGACAAACACGTGTAAAATGCTTACAGGTGCTTTTTTCACGTGGAGGTTTGACGCGAAGATCACGTGTTTCTTGTTCTTAGAACTGAAACTATAATATGTCAGTTTTTGTACTATCATTTATATTTTATTCACGTTGTTTTTTACTTCATGCTCTACAATTTCAGCAATTCACTTGACTTTTTTTGAATAAATTTTTAAATTCGAATTTTCTGCCCCAAGAAAGTTCCAATGAAAGTTATTTTACTTTCAGAAAAGCAGTGCAATGTTGAGTCTTAATATTCGTACTTTGAAGCATAGAAATTAAATATTAAAATCTTCATTGTATAATAAAAACGGTATCAATTTATTTTTATTAATAAACATGTTTTTGTTTAAATTACAAATGTTTAAAAATGATACTTTAAACACGGTTATAGTTTTTTTTTCAAATTTAAAGGCATATTTATGATTAGTAAATTTATTTATACATAGTTAAGTATTTGTTAAAATTTATTTTGAATATTGCGAATGTAATTTTCCTTTATAAAGATATAAAGATATATTAAAAGATATTTAAATATTTAAAGATATTTGCATGTATTTTTCCTTTACAATTACTATTTCTTACTCTGTGTTCATTAACACTCACATCTGTAATAAAATAATCCAACATCAGTTTACAAAAGATCGGAATTAAAACTTGCTAGTTTATCTTGAATATTCCTTATATATTTTCTTCAAGTGAACAAATAAAAAATACTCTTTTATTAATCTTTTTCTTGAATTGCAAACGTTAAGAGTCATAAAATGATATTAAAAACTGTAAGAAGAGGAGATAAACTTGATAGCGCTGATAGGAAAAAACAGGAACAAGATTTATCGAAATCTAACAAGTCAAATGTTCTGCACAAAAGCTTATTCACACTGGTTGCTGTTAAGATTAAAATATATCCAGGAACAAATTACTTTGGCGTAACATACTTTTACTTTATGTACGTGCCAATAACTTGGAATTTATGCGCTGTTTTTTGGGCAAAGGTCCAAAATAGTGTCCAGCATTATTTTCTTCTAGTGCAAAAGAATAATTCAGTTCTTTACATATTCATCATAACCAGCTATGTCTGGCACAGTTTAAAAGTACTTTTTTGTATAAAAAGAAAAATAAATCAAAAAAAATTTTGTAAGGTGAAATAAATAGTCGGAAATTTCAAGCCATAGGAGCTTAGTTTTTGTAAAATCGTTTTTCTTTTTAATTAAAATTAATATCCCCTTAATGTTGTTTAAACATTGATAGGCAAATTATTAAATACTTCAAAGTTTTATAAGGTTTAATTTTCTTAGAAAAAAATCCATCTTATTAACTGAGCTTAGCACAAATGTTTAATCCTGTATTGACTAATTAATTATGACTTTTCTGTGATTGAAAACACACTTTTGGCATCCCTTAATGCTTGTCTTGCTATTAAACAATTACTAGTTTAACTATAAGTTATTAAACAGTGCCTTTGGTGAAACGAAGATTACAGTTTTTTTTTATTATTATTATATTGTTATTATTATTATTATTACATTATTATTATTATATTATTATTATATTATTATTATTATATTATTATCATTATATTATTATTATTATCACATTATTATTATTATTATATTATTATTATTATATTATTATAATCACATTATTATTATATTATTATCATTATTATTGCCATTATTATTATTATTATTATTATTATATAATTATTATTATTATTATTATTATTATTCAAGTTTTGCTTTTGCTTTAAGCTAAGTGCTGAAAATAAAATCAATCAGAATTTTTTCAATAAAATGCGAAAGTTGTTCATGATTTTTTCATAAAAAGGGAATAATTAATCTGCTTTTTACTAATCTGATTAATCTGCTGGAAGCATTTATTACTTTTGTAGGAACGTAAGATAAAATGTCATAGTTGATAAATTTAACAACATAAACACCTAATTTAATCTGCACTTTAAGTCAAACAGTGGACTGATCATAAGGCACGGTTCCCAGTAAATCACTGAAAATAAACATTATTAGCAATGGATAGTGAGCGTGTGGATGACCACTTTCAACAACTGCGAAGAAACTAAGGCTGTCTGGCATAGGTTCTGGTTAAACTGTTCTGTTAAGTACTCGACTTTGCACGCAGCTCGTCTGGCTACCAAAGCGGGGAGACATAGACATTACAGAGGATCAAATTTGTGATGGCATGTCTTCGGATCATTCTCAAGGATGTTTGCCAGACCGACACCCATTGTGGGGGCATGGTGGCTCAGGGGATCAAGCGTTCTCCTTCTAATGTGGTGACCGGATTCGAATCCCGGCGATGGCTGGTTGATACGAATTCAGCACCCGGCTTGCACTGATCACAGTGCTGACGTAAAATATTCTTAGAGGTAGACGGATCATGGGTTCGAGTCCCCTTGCTGTCAGGATAACCATGGGAGGTTTTCCTGATTTTTCTTTTCAGATAACATAAATGCGGGTTAGTTCCATCAAAAAGTCCTCCACGAAGACAAATTTCTCCCAATACCTGGTCCAGTAGTTCCCTCGTCTTCTGGAATGGGTTCAAAACTTCAAGGCTACGGAGTTGAGCATTAGCAGTCGAAAACTCAAAGTTGGGTCAGCTTTTCAACGACGGTAATAAAATAAAATAGCCCATTGCGCAGTTTTCGTGTGACGTAAGTAAAAAGTACTTCTATTTGCGCTTTACATTTAATAAAGATAAATGGTGATATGCAAAATTATTATTCATTAAAAAACAAACATGTAGAAAGTTTAAAATCAACTTTTAGAAAAGTCATCTAATTGTGCCTGCATTAACTACAAAACGCTAAATGTAAATGATGAATCATGGGATTTTTAAATTCATAAATATTCAATAAATCACTTTTATCACTTTAAAAGTAAACTTGAGGTTTAAAATTTGAATAGTACTAAAATAATCATCAGTGATTTATCAAAAATGCCACAATATCAATGAACCTAGCAATGAAATATAGATCTTTAAATTTCAACAATGCTTATAAACTGTCGATTTCTCCCTTTACCGATAAGTTAAACCTAAGAATCAACAAATAAGTAAGAATCCGAAATTGATTGCCTGCTCTGAAATGCTGCCTTGTATCTTTTTCTTGGGCTTGTATTTTATACTTTCAGCATCATTCAGCGCGAGCCTCTTTGGCGACAGTACCGTTGGCTCCAGAGCTTTCCATATTGTCTACCGCCTTCGCCAATGTTTAATCAATACATTTGCTATTTGCTCTCAAGTTACTATCTTTGGGATTCCATGGACCAGATTCTCAATGACGCCACCTAGATCCTCATCTATCTAGACCCCTTATATTTTCTTCCTTTTTTCCTCACCCCTCCCCCAAATTCTTATTTATTTCGGCCTTTTTCTCTTTGTAAAAAATCGACTTTGATTCTCACTGGCTTCAATATGTCACGTTAAGATTGACTCTTCTGGTATCCAATGGTTTGTCATTGCGTAAATCACGATTCGAAAGTTACTTTATCGGCATTCCAAAAATTGCTGTGCAAAGAAATAAGTGCATTATCCCCTTCCGTCTGTAGATCACACCGTTTTTTTTTTCTTCTTATTTCCTAATTTCTTTAAGTGTTCACATATTGTACACTATCATGTAGTTCGAAAAGGTGCACTAAATAACAAAATTCTTGCCCCCCATTGGCATTTACAAGGTATGAAATAAATAAATATAAATCAAAAAAGATCTTTTTTATGCAATTTCTATTTTTTACCGAAGTTTTCCCTATCTATCTAACTAGAACACTAATCTTTTTTTTTTCTTCGCCCCTTCATAAAATTCTTATTTATTTCATCATGTTTTTCTTATTAGGTTATATTTCGTATTTAGTTCATGCAAAGGTTAAGAAGCCATAACCAGTGACGCAATAACCAGAATATAATTGAGAAATATCTTCTTTATTTCGAAACAAAATATAACATATTGGCCTTCTGTTTTATTTTTTTAGCAAAGGCAAAAACAGTGAACTGTATATGAAAATATATTATACAGAGAATAATAAATTCGAAGCTTAAAGAAAAATATTTGGGGTTTGCTTGAAATGAACCTAGAAAATTGCCATAGTCTATAATGCTGCCAAATGGCGATGCGATAACTATCCGCAGTTCGAATTGGCGATCAATTTTAAATTTTAAATGGAATTATTAGCCAAAAATGGAAAGCTTAAAATATGCGGGTGTAAAATTATTATTTGAGATACTCCGTTAAATAAGTTAAAAAATAAAATGTGAAAGGAAATAGGAGTGGTCTTATTCAATTTTAATGTAGGAGCTCGTTAAAAATGGAAATAGTTAAAGTGAATGGGAATCAAATGAATAAATATGTAGGAATATTATTTCAATACATCAATGTTTTTATTATTTATTTATTCATTTTATTTAATTTTTATTTATTTATTTATTTATTTATTTATTTTTTTTGCGAAAAAAATTGATTTTGGTACTTACTGGTTCCAATGAGTCACTTAAAGATTGGGTCTTCTGGTATACAATGGTCAAGATACAAAATAAATAAATGATACAAACTAAGGACGATAAGATTTTTTTTATACGAATTAAATTTTTTAACAAGCTTGAAAATTCTAAACAATTTCACCTAGGCTCTATTTATCAGGACCTCTCTTTTTCTTTTTTTTCCTCACCCCTCTTCGAAATTCTAATTTATTTCAACATTTTTTCTTTGTGAAAAATAGACTGGTCTTTCTGGCTCCAATACGTCATGCTAAGATTGACTCTTCTGGTATCCAATGATTTGTCAGGTCTTGAATCCCGATTCAAAATTTTAACATCTATCCAAATTTCGCAATGCCTTCTAATAAGCTCATCACCATCTTTAGACTCTAGGGCACAACTTTTCATTTTTATTCTTTACATATCTTCTTTTTTTAACTACTTTCTTCACATGTTCACATATTGTAAATCTAGAAGTATGTCGAAAAGGTATGTACGATAATGGAATTTTTTCTCCCATTGGACATTTCAATATATAAAAAAAATAATAAATAAATGAAAAAGACTTGATCTTTTTCATACGATTTCAATTCTTTATCAAACTTGAAAATTCTTATTTATGGAATTCCATTGGGAAATCCACTGTAAATAGTCAAAGACGGGAAAACCAATTTTCGAGCAAATGTATTCATAGACGATATCGACAAACTTAGTTTATCTCCTGGTATACGATGACAAGTTGCCGTTTAAGGATAAAAGATAGTTTTTTCATATAAAACTGTTCGCTTTAAACCAAGGTAAAATCTCATAAACTATAAGAATTTTAGATCGGGCGAGAGATATGCTTTCAGCTATACATAGAACATCTGAAAATTTGTCTTTATATATATATAAATTTTTATTTTAAGATTTTTTAGTGATTTATGTAACATTTGGATACAAATCTTTAACTCAATCTTTGTATCGAGTAAAATTTAGTTCATGATTCTTGTTTATTTCCAGATTTATTTCAGATTAACTTTTTTTACTATATAATTTTGATTTTGTTACATTACTCTTATGCATTTCCTCTCCTTCATACGTAACCCCATAAATCAGGACATGATTTTTTTCGCTCTTGCGTTTTTCTGCTTCAATTATATATTTTTTTAAAAATACAGTTTTTTCTCATTTAATTATTATTAAAAAAAAACTTCTAGCCAAAATCAGTTATTCCAATAGTTTGTTGGGGCTTCATATTGTATTGTATGCATCAAAAAGAACATGAAATTTATAAAGAGACAAAAATAGTCTTGATATTGTTTTTACGAAACTGCATTACAGTGGATATATATATATATATATATATATATATATATATATATATATATATATATATATATATATATATATATATATATATATACATACATTATATATATATATATATATATATATATATATATATATATATATATATATATATATATATATATATATATATATATATATATATATATATATATATATATATATATATATATATATATATATATATATATATATATATATATATATATATATATATATATATATATATATATATATATATATATATATATATATATATATATATATATATATATATATCATCAGTAGGATAAATAGCAGGAGTGGCTAAACAGAAATGACGTAATTCAACACAGGTTACGTCACACTAAAGAGATAAATATGCAGATTAAAGTTAGTTTTAACTATTGTATTAATGTGACGTGACCTCTGCTAAATTGCATCATTCCTGTGCTATTCCTGCCAGTTATCTTAGTGATGAAGATGTGCAAATATGACATCGAAACACGAATAAAATTTAAAGAAAATTTTGCCATTTGTGATTTTTAAACGCTATTGTCAATGAAATTTTATAATTTTGCTGAATTGATTGTTTTATCATCTTTCAATTAATTCCATGTTTAGTACAATATTTTATATAGCTTAATTTCTGATATTATTATATTTGGATTTTATTGTGATTGCTACTAAACCTAGTAATTTGGTCAAAATATTTTTTTTTCATAGTCTTATTATATCTGTAATTTACATGCATATATATACTCTTAAACTTTTTTATTCGAATAAATTAATTTTTGCAAACAATTCAAGTATTGAAACTGCTATCTCCTACTTACAAAAATTAAGAATCCAGTTGTATACAAAGTCAATCATCTCATTCGCTTTTTCTAGTACAATTTCGTCAGTCTTGTTAATCATTAATTCCATTTATTAGTTTGGTAATATAATCGCTAGTTGTATTTTTGTAGGAATACATCAATTAAAAACATATTTAAAATTTCATGTTTTTTTTCGATAGACCTTAATAAGTTACACTTTTAAATTTTTTTTGTTATATGAAAAGCTTTAAACTTGCGTATTTTTGTCAGGAAAAAGGAACCCTGTTTGACATTTAACGTGGATCATAAATGCCCGTTGTTTTCTAGGAATAACGTTAAAGAGATATTCAATTCTGAAAATTCAACTTTATACTATCACAACTTGTAACTGTTACATGAAAGGATTATGCTCGAAACTCCAATTATGCTATTTTTTTTTTTTTTTTTTCCTTTTGATAAATCTGCTAACTCCGGGATCTCAATTTTTAATGCATATTTCAGATGGATACAGAATTATGAAATAATTTCTATGATATCTAAACACTTCAAACTTTCCAGGGATTTTTTTTCTTGCAAATTTTAACGTTAAAATTCCTGTAACCAACATGTCTGACAACTGTCATTTAACCTATTTACACAGTAAAAAATTCAGGATCAAATTAGTTTTAAAAGTACTGGCTCTCAAGATGCCTGTACTTTTTACAGTAAAATCCTTTTTTACCGGAACATGTTACGGAACAAAAAAGCTGATGTACCGTAATTTTTACGGGAATAATTACAGTTTTTTTTCCAATGCCCACCTGGAGAATGACTTACGTCATACAGGCATCAGAAGGGCAGATTTGTTGGCCACTTTTTCACGGGCACCATATTAGGTGGACCAAGGTTGCTCCCACAGTAGAGATAGATAGTACAGAGAAGGAAAGAACATCCATGCCTTGCCCGGGATTCGAACCCAGAACCTTTCTGATGCAAGGGTAGTTCCCTAGGCAGTTTACGGTCGGCAGAATAATTACATTAAAATCAATGAATCGCTCTAATTAAATAAATATTACTGTAAAAGTTACGATATAATGTTTTACGGTAAAAATGGATTTTATGGATGATGCACCCAAAGTGCCGGTACTTTATACTGTATTTTTATCCGCAATTTTTACAGTGTGCTTTTGCTCTAGGAACACTGTAGGAATGGCAGTCTGAAAAATATACTTATTTGCTAGGCAGCTTGGCGAATTTTTAAGTTAAAGGATCTAATATGACAATTCTAGCTACTCTATATACAGATTTCAGTGAGGATGAATTTTGACTTACACTAGTTCCTGTTATGAATAAACCTAGGGCATTCACTTTTATTTCAATGGCTATGAACCGCATAGATTCAGGGCATTCAATTTTAAAATATATCTAAAATGGTTTTCAATTAAATCGTATCGATTATTGCTTAATATTGTATTAAAATCATAATTGCTCAGTAAGTTTTTATAATATTTACTTTATGAATAAATATTATAAATTTTATGCAATATTTGGATGAAGTAACTGAAGAAAAGAATAGAGTTTATATCGCGTTAAATTGATTTTTTTTTTCAATCTAAACAATTTTTCGAGCAAATTTGTCTTTCAATTTAAAATAATGAGAAATTTACCAAACGCACTTTCAAATTCTATTTTATTTATTTTTCTGTACAATAAGTCAATTTTGTTAGTAATTTCTGTTTTTTATTGCATTTTATTTGTGAGTTTCCTCCGTAAACTTAAAATCTAAATTCAGAATTCTTTTAAATTTGATCTGAAATCATATTTAAATCCACTTTAGTTTCATTTACGTAATGCATCTTAACAAAGAAAGCTAAAGAAGAAATTTTAAACCAAAAGGATAAGATAAATATCAGGATTTATTCAATCAGAAGAGAAAAAAAGGGAAAGGATTTTATTTTATACTTTTGAAGATATATGATGTCGCGTGTGTCAATGAGAAAGTATTTTTCATATTACAATAAACTCTTCTGTAAGTATGAAAATAGGCAACAAAAAACTTTAATCCACTTTAATATTTTAATTTGTTATCAGTCTGTCGGTACGTAAGGAATATTCAACGTTTAAGTTGCACTTTTATAATATCTTCTCTTCATTTCTAAAAGAAAAAAAAATCTTTTAAATTCTTTTAATGTTTTTTCCTTCAAATTCAAGCATAACACACATAGCTAATTGCCATGTAAGCTAAATGTAAACTGTTTTCATACATGCATGAGTAAACTATGAAACTAAAAAAAAAAAAATATATTGTTTGGAATAAAACGTGTTGAGAAAGAAAAAGAAGTAACGAAACATACAATATGCACCATTTTAAACATTTCTCTTCATTTCGTCTTTTTTTCCGTAAATGAATAAACGAAGTTTCTTCTGTCGTTGATGTGAAATGTATAATTACTCATTTAGTTAAATTAGCTTCTTTTTTGTTGAAGTAGCATAATTATTTTTTTTCTTTCTTGAAATTTACTGTCTAATGTTATCTACTAACTCGGTGTTCATAATCATTGCATTATAAAGTTCTTCACAACTTAAATTTTTACTTATTAACCTAAGTAAAATTAATATTTGACATTTTAAAATTTCATTCTTTCCACTAGAAAGTTCTTTTTTATCAGAACAAAATAATTCATGATTTAAAATTCTTCATTTATTTTTATAAACGTTGCACTAAATTTATTAAATTAAATAAGAATAATATTAATATGTTCGAAAATGGGATGAGAACTTTTTAAAGGCAACGAACAATTAAAAGAGTGGATAGCATTGCTGGCGCCATCTATGAACTGAATCGTCAAACAGGATGAGAGTCTTCCAAATCAGACGACAGGCAATTTTTTTATAAACAATTATTTGAAAATGTGTGGTGATTACGTTTTAAATACATTAAATGAATGTAAACTTCAGCAAATTTCGAAATTGTTTGCTTAATATTTGAAAGCCATGAAATAAGGGAGCTAATGCTAATAGGGATGCGTTTAGGATTGCCTTTTTTTTAAAAAAAATTTAGTTTGTTGCTTTAGTCATTTGTTTTTATTTTCTTATTTATTTTGAAATTAGTTTGAAGATTCAGTTTGAGTAATTTTAATATTTAATTAGTTTAATCCTCACTATAATGTAAATCAATATAAATTTTATTAACTTTCTAAAAAAAAAATCAGTTATCTTCTAAAGAAAGAAAAATTTGCATGGAACTTTTCGTAAAATGTAGACATTTTATTTCAAGGCTAAAAATGTATCTAATGATTAATTATAGTTTCAATTATCTTTAAAAATTTAAAAAGTTGAACTAGAAATCAAAATTTAGAAAGTATTTAAATTGTGCTGAAAATATTTTTCCCTAAACAGACTGATAATGCTTTACATGCAGTGCAGAAGACAATAATTCCAATCGAATATTCAGGGTGCTCCGTAAAGTCCTTCCTAAATATACATTTTCAGAATTCTTATCAACAATCAAAGCAAAAAAAGTATTCATATTTGGGGTCGAAAATGAATATATTTGTGATGAAAAAGGATATGAAAATATAACAAATCATAGTTGAGGATGGCGAATTTAATAAACATCAAATCAAGTTTAATTGAAGGTTTAAGCTTGTTGGTGGTTCTATAATCATCTTTCAACTTCCCTCTGCTTCCTTCTGTATACGATGCATAAAACGCCGGATTTCCAATTTTATGAGAAACATATAATTGGATAAATTTAAATTTAAGTTATATATACTATAAAGTTGCGTACTCATATTACATTGTTGTATATCATAACATAAATTATATAGATATTTATGGTAGAAACGCAATAAAAAAAACTATAAAATATTTTATTATTTTCTTAGAAACGAAACAATGTTTTTTTTTTTTTTTGGAAAAGAACTTTCATAACTTTGAAAACAACTGTTTAAGTTCATATTTAACATTTTATCTTTGATAATAAAATACAGAAATTAAATTATTACACATCAAGCTTAAGATACAAATAATAAAACATATATATAATAAAACAAATATATAATAAAACAAATATATAATGAAATAAACTTACAAATAAATAACGAAACAATTATTGTTTTACACGCCTCTATTTAAAAAAATATTTATTTATAATTTCCATCTCACTTTTAATGTAGGCAATTCTAAAAATTACGTCGTTTCGTTTTACAGGTTTGTTGACGAAGGCCTTACATAAAATTTTTCCGTGTATACCCATTTCTTCAATGCTTTTATTTCCTTAATTTTGAGTACAATTCATTTAGCATAATTTAACAGTTTTGAGCGCGGATTATTATTATACTTATTTTGTTTTTAAATGAAAAAACCTAATTATTCATTTCAGGAAACGAATCTAATTTTTTTTTCAGGAATTACACCACCCCTGTCATTCTCTTAATTTATTGCACACGTTTTCTCAGAATACTGTTCGCCTTTTCTTCGCTGCACATTGCTAAATTTCATTTTACACCCCATTTACTGGAACTGCTAAACAAATAAAAAAAAAATTGTTAGAGCCATTTGTTAAACGTATAATAAATATGCTGTTGACAGTTAACAGTGCCAAATGTTTTCTGAACGTTACAGTTTACGTTTAGAAAATAATTAGCCTTTATATTGTAATTTTTCTTCGAGAGGGTTGAGGACGATTCTGGAAAAGAATCTCCCTCCCTCCCCCCCATGTACGTGAATTCCTTGACATACTTTTAAATGTTATCCTAAACAATCTTTTCACCGAAATATAGAGGTCTATCTTGAGACATGAAAAGCCATTTTCCCTCTTTTCTTAAAGAAAAGCTGTCTTTAAACTAAACTGTCGCTTTAAGCGAGAGTTTAAGATTGATTAAGAGCCTTGAGATATAAAAATAAAACCTCTTTACAGCGATGAATGTTTGATTACTCGAGATCAGGTGAGCTGTTTTGCGGGCAAAAATAATTATTCTCTGTTTCATCAATTTTGTTGGTTTTTCAGCATGGAACAAAGGGTGTAAATTTTTCTTGTTAACATATGAAAAGTAACATATTAATGGAATAAAATAGAGTTATAAATATTGCTTTCAGACATGAATATATTTATGCAAACATAATTTATTTTATAATTAACATGCTGGTTAATTTTTTTCTAATTAGCTATGTATTTTAAATTTCATTTCTATACATTTCGTGTCTAAAGTTATTTTTAGTAAATTGTAAACAATAAATATTAATAGAAAAAATGTCTACATCGTTTCATTCATGATTTTTTAATTATATTACTGTACAGTATTACATTTTTAATTAATTTTATAGTTAACATTTCGGTTAAATATTTTGGTCAATATAGCATCGTTTTGTAAATCAGTTTATGAAAACAAATAATCTTTTGGTTATAAATAATTGTTTAATTCAGCCAAATTTTTAAATATTACATAACTGTTGCTAGTGGAAAAATCTTCGCAATTGCTTCTCCATTTATTAATAACCCTTTGACGTAAAACTTTAAGTGGACGTATTTTTCATACTTTTTTCATTATTTTGTATTAGTTTAGATCAAAATAAGTGAAAAATGTTACATTCGGCATTTTCAAAATTCATGATTATGAAAAATAGCATGAAACACCATCTTCCAAATAAGACTCACTTCCAAACAATTTTTCAAAATTGCACTTATTTGCATTTATTTAGATGTAAGAGAAACAGTTATTAATCATAGTTATTTCTTTAATTTAAAAAACAATTATTGATAAATTTTGCGAAAGAAAAAAATTTTTCAAACCACTTTTTTGGATTTTATATTTTAAGCTAAATATAATTCCAATAATCTAACAAATTTTTAGTAACTATTAGATGATTTTTATAGTTAAAAATTAACAAAATATATTTTTGCTTGTAGCTAGAGCGTCAGAAAAAAAATATATAAAAAGAACACCAGTATCCTATCTGCGTCAAAGGCTTAATGCATAGAAATATAAGCTCTATTCTATTTCTATCAGTAACTATATGAATAAAATAAAAAAAACGGAACACTTTAATCACAATTGCCCACTATCTGCAGACGTGCCAACTTTGAATCCCTTCCATTATCATTTTTCCCAGTGGTATTAAAATGGAATTAAAACTTCAATTTTAAGCAAACAAATACGCTGCATTTGAAAAAAATTAAGTTGACAACCATAATAGTAACGCATATTAATATATAAGCTTAATTTTTGTAAGAATAGTGGTGATAAAAATTATTTAAAAATTAAATTCATAAAAGAAAAAATAGTATATATTTACTTCCACTTTAAATATGAAAGTAAAATCTCCCGCAAAATGCAGGAGAGTTGGCAGGTATGCTATCTGTAACTAACACGGTTGCAGTTACCATAGGTTGAAGCGCGGATGTTGTGAAATAATATCAAGCTTACTTGGAGGCTCTTTTTAATTGAACGGTAATCGTGGGGAAATTACTCACTATGGAACTGCCTGAAGGTATTTGTGTTTACCAGAGATCCGGTGAAATTTTTATCCACTATATTTAACAATGTTGACATAGAAGATAGCAATAAAAACAAAATATGTAATGACACTTTAAATAAAAGTTCCAGCAAAGTATAACTTTTACTACAAACAAAAATATAAAATTAAAAGTAGTAAATAAATCAATTAATGAAATAAATTGAAATGTATAATTGAAATACCTAATTTGCATTCATAGATTCAACACCGGCATACATTAACTATTTAACACATTTCCACATGAACATTCCAAAATTTAGAGACAGAGTGAAAAATTGCTTTTTAAGACATTCATCTTGAAATACTTATCTTAAAACTATTTCGAAACAACTTGTTATAATTTCCATTATCATGTACCAAACATAAGCCAATTGCAACACACCAGTCACACCATATAGCTAAGACTACAATTACTCATTTAAATAAACATTTCTAACAACAACCGATACTTCGTAACTATTAAAATTACCGGTACGCATCGTTAACGGGTTTACAGTTTCAGTACATAAACAGTCTCGCATTAATTCTAAAATTGGCATATGATTTACATCTGTATTATGAAAATGGATTTAACCAAGAACCAATCAGAAAATTACTTTATTTCCTTTACGTTTAATACTTATCGGAAAAGCTACAACAATGGACATTTTCTTCTGAATTTATCTCGCCAACAATATATAGTCTCAATGCAGACACAACTAATGGAATTATAATTATGCCTCCTTTGTGTTTATCTTGCAAAGGAAAGATTATATAGTGTGATTTAGATTCAGTTTCTCTTACTCTTTAGCTAGATGAAACCATTATGAGAGGAACCGTTAAAATCACATTAAGTTTTGAAACCGCAAAACTTCATTTTGTGTGACCGATTAAGAAAATTGAACCATATTAAAATGCCATTTTCAATGCATAGTGTTTAATATTTTAAGAAAATTTATTATCATTTCTATTGCGCAATATTTTATTTCGATTGCTTGCAAAACGCTGATCAAGAAAAGAGATATCTTTAATTTCAGTCTTTAATAAGGTTATTATAGTAACTGTTCCTTTATGCTGTAACATTATTGTTCCATATCTTCACTGCATTATGTTTACTAGTAATACATGATAGCTTAATGAATTGCTTGCATTCAGAAAGTGTGCAAGAAAGTAAACATTTTGAATAACTATTTATCGAATGATTAGATTTTCCTGAACTAGAACTTTTTATCTAATGATTGGATTCTCATAAACTAGGTTCTAACCTTAGACAGGATAATCAAATAGCTTAAAAGATATTTCAAATTACGAAATCAGATGCAAAAACTTTTTTTTTATATAAACATACCTTCTTTTTCGTTTTTGACGGATTCAGATTTCTGACTCCCAAGATTTGGAGTGTAGCCGAAATCTAGGAAATATGGTCCCAATAGTTTAGGCTGTAATTTAGACTCCTGAATGTTAATTTACCTTTATGAGTATTTCGCTATACAATGAACACTTTTTCACGCAAATCCACACAAAAATTACGCAATTATAAAATTCATTTATCCATAGATGATTCCATTTAAAATCATAATTATTTATTATTTTCAAAGTTTCAGTCAATAATAGTTCAAAAATGTTTGAATTGTATGGTATACAGTTTTTAAATCATTTTAAAGTATTTTATTTCTATTGATAAAATACAAAATTCAAACGAAATATCTGTCAAATTGCGTTATAGTAATATTGTAATAAAATATTTAACTATACAGTTTTTTTAAAATTTTGATAACTCTGAAACTATTTTCCCGATTTCTCATTTTTGTTGCTACTACAGTATTTTATAACCAAAAATACATATTTTTTTCAAACTTAAATAAAAGGCAGAATTCATGTACTGCTTTTCAAACTTGGCTAATTAACATGGTTTAGGGCAATATAATAAGCCATATTTTAAAACTGTTCAGGGAAGCATTTTTTAACGCTGTTTGAAACAAAGACTAAGATTGCTGGCGATCAAATGTCTATATTTCGTCTGTTATCTAGCGGTAATTCAGTGAACTTCTAAAATACCTATCTGGAACCTATACAAAAGAACAGTTTGATGTAAAAATATTATTTGGAAGAAATTTGGTGATTTATCAGAATATTTTATCTTGCAAAGTATTTTTGCTCCTGTTTTTCCTTTCCTTTTCCAAAATAACTCGCTATCTTTCTAAACTTAAAAACTGTAAACTATTTTTTTTACTCATGATAAATCAAACAGAAATTATTACAAAGTATATCCATTCAATTAAACGCACGATATTAAATCTTATTTAAATATAAAACAATCTCACGAGAAAGTTTTTCTACTGATCTCGAATAAAAAAAAAAATAATAATTATAAGAAACTAA
Source organism: Parasteatoda tepidariorum (assembly GCF_982258835.1). Classification (NCBI taxonomy): domain Eukaryota; kingdom Metazoa; phylum Arthropoda; class Arachnida; order Araneae; family Theridiidae; genus Parasteatoda; species Parasteatoda tepidariorum. The sequence continues at coordinate 51,518,003 of NC_141765.1, read as the reverse complement.
ATCGAATTTCTGTATACCATGAAATAATATACAGTTACCGCTTCAACCACGGAAGAAATTCTTTGTAAATATCCCTGCTTTTGTAATTTCCTATTCATAGTAAGATAATTGCTTAATACCGTCATGGACCGATATCACCAAAAAAGGCTATCTACCAACCTTTGTTTGAATATTCCGAAAAATAACGAAGAATGAGGGTAAAAAATGCCGGAAATTAACGTTCCCTATATAATTGACCGTATCCGCGTTTTTTCCCCTTCAAAAAACCCTGAACCCAATAGTTTTCGCATTTTTGCTTAGTATTAAGAAAAAGCTCTTTTTCTAAATTATTTTTCAGCGAGTTTTTTCTCTGCCTTTTTGCTCCTACGTCTTCCTTTTTAACCAACCTCTTGTATTAATCTTATCATGGGTGTGCCTATCACCCCCCCAAAAAAAATGTAAATACCATATGACACATTAATTGAGTTTCTATAATACGTCCTTGAACACAGCTTCTTTTATTTTTGCAGGTATGTATCGCGGCAGCAAAATTAGCTGGGATAAAATGTTTACACAGAGAAACTTCTTGAGAAGATTAAAATGGGTTTTCTCGCAGAATTAAAAAAAAAAGAAGATATCTCATTGTTTTTCGCTAATTAAAAAATACCTGCCATAAAACAGAAAAATGGTGTAGAAAAAAAATTTACACAATCTTCTGTAGGCTTAATTTTTTTTTTTGAAAAAATTGATACATCGTAATACCTTCTTGAAATGCATTTTTAGAATTAATTAAATCTTTGCGAAATATTTTGGACTTGGTTGATATTGTTGATTAAATTTTGGTAAGTACTTTGTGAAGATTTTAATTTTTAATATATGCTGCTGGATTTTGAGGGTGTTGATCATTAGATTCATAATTTTAGTTTTAAAAAATATCAAAGCACTTCGTTTGATATTTTCAAGAAACATTTAATTGAAGTTTCTAAAACTCTCAGATTAGTAGAAATGTTTGTACCCCGGAAAAAAAGGAAAACTGGTTATTAAAATTTGGTCAAACGTATCTTGTTTTTGGTATAAGTAAATATTCTTAAGAACCAACACTTATTAGTGGTTAAGAACAACTATACAAGACTATATTTTATATCTGGAAAAAGTAAATAATGGTCGATAGTTTACGATTAAAGAGAGAAAAATCCTTTACTTATGAAAAAAATCGAAGAATAAAATTCATGCGTAAGGACTATTTTCTTTTAATGAAGTTTTGATTGAGGTACATTTTGGTAACCAAGTTGTGAGCTTGATTTTTAAAATGATTAAGTATTCGGCAACCGGTTCCACTATCCAAAAGGTAGCTAGTGTAAATAACTAGCATGAAAAATATATTTTTTCTTTCAATGAGGTTTTTAAAACAATATATATCTTGCATCTACGCCTAATAAAAATTAATTTATATCAAAACAAAATAGGCAGAAAAACACGCTATAAAATTTTTAATTGGTATTAGTTTACTGTTGTTAAAAATTTTAATTTATTAATAGCGGAGCCCGTCCTTTGCCCGACAACTCAAATACCCGTCTACTTTTTTTCGACAGCTGGTTTTAACGACAATTTATTTTTCTGACGGATACGTTCGTCCGACCGGGATGGAATGAAATCAAAATTAGTATAAGATTCTCTGTTGGCAGCTGTTTAACCATTCAAATAAGGCTGGGATAATTAGGAAAGAAAGTATGAGCGATGGTTAATGATTGTATATTGAGTAACTGTTTATGTTATAAACCTTTCGCTTTGCTTTCTAAAATGCTTGGGACCTTTCACAATTATAGTTAATTCTGCTAAGCATTAAAAGGTGTCCCGTGTAGTAAATGGTGACAGGTGCACATTATATCTGTCGGATCACAAAGTCCTTCATGTTCCCATAACAAATAATACCTCTGGGGGGTACTGCGTTGGAGATTGTAATTTTGACTTGAAACAGCGAACAACCAATCTGTGGATAAATGGATGTATGAATGAATCCGCCCTTTAAATGGGTGTGACGTATGGGTGTGTAGAAGTCAAATTCTTGGCCATACATGGCCCCACTGGAAAACAAGAGCAATCGGACTCCCTCTGCCATAATGGCCGACGGCAACAACATTAAAAGGTGTATTTTTATTCTTTTTGTGTTTTTAATTTTTTTTAACTTTTCTCTACTTATTTTTTTATTTATTTTCTTTCATTTTTTTTTTTCGTTTTTTGGAAATTTTTTTTCTTTTTGTTTTAGATTTACCCCTTTCTTTATTTTGTTTCCTTAGTTCTTTTTTCCTGATTTTTTAAAAATTTTTATTTATCTTTTTGCTTATGGATTCTCTGCTGTGAAATCACATCACAATGGAATATTGTGAGCAATACCACGCAAATAGTTCATAGTTATAAGATATTCCAATCCATTGCCAACGATATATGATCAAATAAGATTATTCCAATCTGCTATTATAGTGGATGTTCGGTTTTCTATTTCAGAGCGATATACTCTGATTTGCTGCATAATTAGTAATTTTCTAAAATTAATGATTAATCCGAACAATTATATCTATCAATAAGTTAGGGTTTTTGTTATTTTTTGTAGAGCAATTGTCTTATCGAACAAATGAGTTGCCGGGCAAACAAAACTGCCTGGCAAACCTATCTATCGGGAAAACGTACCTGTCGGGAAAATGAGCTGCGAGCAAACATGTCAGACAAACGAAGTCTGGATATAGAGCTGTCAGGCAACCGAGTTTCGAGAAAATGTACCTCATCCATTGAAAAAAAATTACTGTTTTTGAACCAAAAAAAATTATTTCGCGAAATTTTACATTCTATGAAATTTTTGTTTTATTGTATATAAATTGCAAAAGGTAAGGAATGTAAAACAGTTAAATGAATAAATATTAAACTTGTAAATTTGTATTTGCTGAATTAAAATATTAATTTAAATTTTTAATGTTAAAATTTTAATTTAAAATTACTCATCTTTTATTTTTCAGAACGCAAACTTTTTATTGGCATGTTGTCAAAAAAATGTACTGAAAATGACGTCCGTATAATGTTTTCTTCATTTGGAAGCATCGAAGAATGTACAGTATTGAGAGACACTAACGGACAGAGTAAAGGTAAATATTATGATAATTACTGACAGTTGATGTGTATTAATTTATACAAGATGTTTTGTAAAGACTTCCCTTAATGATTATTTTCAGTATCCTTATAAAAAATGAAAATAAAAAGTATACACATTGGGAACGCTAATTAATATTTAGGCAAGAGAAAAAAATGCTTTCAAAATCTGATAAATTATTCTTAAGAAAAGTGGTTTTAAAAAACATTAAAACCTATTTGATTGCGAGGGAAAATTTATTATATCGCCGATGGCACAGTTTATAATATAACCATAGCAGAAAAATAAGAAAAATAGCGCAAAAATAAAGTTCAAACAAAACATTATACAGAACACAAAAAAAGACTAATAACAGTAGGAAATATTCGAAGAATCTTACAGACCGTCTGATCCATTACTCAATGCATGGCAATGGAGTCCACAGAGCGGACTAAGAACTATGTTGAAGTAGTGTAGGAGCTTCAGGAGTCAGTCATGGTCACTGGCTAGCCTAAACTCGGCCACCAGTCAAGGCCATTTTTAGACAACAGATAATTTGTCTTTCTAAATTCTTTTAAGACATTTAAATTGCGAGGCTGGAGGCAGAAGTTGATAGAAGCTTATAAGAAACAACTCAATGTTTCCTCACTTTAAAATTAATTTGCAACCTCTTATGCGTGCATTTCATTATCCTCCAATTTTGATTTTCAAAATTATATATTAAGTGCGGTCTTTACTGACTACCTTCTATGACTAAATGGAGAAATTTTAAGTTATATCTTAAATATTTTTCGCTTGCTAAGTAAACGTTTCACTGCAACTTATAAAAAGATCCTTTTTTAACCGAATCCAACTATGCTGCATTAGGATACTTAGAGCTAAAAGAAAGTAACTTTAAAACATTAACATTTTCAGGAAATTGTGACAGGAATTCCTTTTGAAATGTTAACAAATTTGCCTGATCATAAAAATATTGAGGAATTTAAACTCTGATTTATAATTGATGCGATAAAAGCTATCAGGATTGTTTATGACCAGGATCTGGATTAAACATGAAAAAAGTGTTAACTTTAAATTTATTTGATGCTACTGATATTTTACTAAAGTTATTGTTCCATTTTTCATCAGAATCACTAAAAGAGCTTGATAAATATTCATAGTACTACCAAACCTATATAAAACTTTAGTTCTGAAAAAATTTAAATCGAGCTAATTTATAACCTATTTTCAGGAGATTATGGTCACTTATCAAATTTTAAGGAGATAATTATTTATTAAATAACTCTTTCTTTGAATCTAAGGAATAAATAATGTTTCTTTCAATTAAGAAATCTATTGGATTCTTCAGAAAAACTGGTTAAGAAAGACATTTTTTAATTATCCCACCATTATTTTAAAAATGCATGGATTATAATTAAAAGTAGAAAATGAAACTTTCCATTTTATACATTTCTTTGAAATTTAATTATATTTAACTATATTTTCAGTTTTAATTATTTGATGCAGACTAGTTCTTATGCATTCCACAAAAAAGTCCTTTTTGATTACTTCAAAAAACTGATATTTCAAAACATGAAATTTCACTTAATTAAATTTTGTTTAATTAGTTTGATATTTAGTATAAATGAGAAGTTTCTAAGGCAAAATAAAACAACAAAATTATGCTAGTTTTTTTTTCAAATCATCTGAAGAAATTACTTTTGAAAATACAATCAAATAAAGTTTATTAAACTTTGTAAAATTATTCTTAAAATAGGTATATTTTCATTAAATATTAAGATAAAATGAAATATCTTGAAATAATTTTTAATGGTCAATAGAAGAATTAAATATTTAATTCTGAGATTTCTAATTATATTTTGAAAAGAATAACTTGTTTCATTTTATTTTATTTTATTTGATGTAAGCGTCTCTGAGAAGAAAAAATACTTTTTTATTTTCTTATAGAATGATTACAAAAAAAAATGCTATTTTAGAAAAAAAATTAAAATACAGCAATGGCCGAATTTCTATTTCTTTTTTCTGTATCTTCGCTAAATTATTTTTAATTTTCCGCATTTTTTTCCTTATTCACACTCTTTATTTTGTGGAATCAAAATCGATTTTCTTTTATTTGCATTTTTCAGCTTTGAAAGTTCTGTTTATATAATATAAAGTTGTATTATCTATAAAGTTTTATTACCTATAAAGTTGTATTGAAACTATTATGTTTTGAATAAAATAATCCCAAGAAACTGAAGCTGTAAGATATTACCTGTTGAAAACTTCATAAATATACACATATAAAAAAATAGTCGACATGTTTCAAGCGATTTAAAAAAGACGTGAATGAAAAGAATCAAAAATGATTTGAAATAAAAAATGAATTTTTATTTATTTCAAATCACTCTGTTTCTGTACATTCACGTCTGGCAAGTCTTGAAAATGGGCGCCTATTTTTGAAGCGCTTGAAACATGTTGACTGTTTTTTTTTTCCATAATAGTATATTTTTGAAGCGAATGAAGTTTTCAATCATGCAATATTACGGTGTTGTTATAAATTTTCAGATATTTCTTAACCTGTATATGAACCCTTTAAAATAATTCATTTTTTAAAAAATTGTATTATTGTTATAAAAAATATTATTTATTATCACGTATTGCCAACTTGATGCTCAGAAAAATCAATAAGTAATAATAATAATTTTGTCATTCCTGTGCTTAATGATTTCTAAGCAAACATTTTGAAAAAAATTATATTATTGGTCATATCTTGATAATGCTTTTGATGGAAAACAGAACAATGAAATTTTAGTGAAATTAAATTATATCTTCAAACTAAATTCAATATCGTTATTATTTAGAGTTTTGTTAATCTTGAGTGAAAAGGTAATAAAGTGCAAAATCAATGTCTCTTTTTGTTGAGAAAGTGAGAAAAACTTGGCACTTCCATGTCTCACTTAGCTTTTTTTATTTTTTTATAGGATGTGCATTTGTCACTTACGGCTCCAGGCAATGCGCCATCAATGCCATAAAATCCATGAACCATTCTCAAACAATGGAGGTAAAAAACAAGATTTATATACTCTGTTTTTTCATTTGCTAGATAAACTGAATTACTTCTTCCAAACAGCTTAATGTGCAACCGTTCACATCCAGGAATTCCAATCCAGATTCTAGTGAAAATGTGCCCGTTTGTTTTGGAATCATCTTCTCTAGTTCCAGATGCCCCCAACAAATGGCGTTTGGAGTTGCTTTTCTCTATCCCACGTGTTACGAGCATTTACTTTTTCTTGCCCACTACAGCCTTTACTAAGCGAATGTAACTCTTATCTTTCCATGTGATAACATTTCTGTTTTAGATGATCTTTTATTTGTTTCTGCGTTATTTTATATTTATCTTGATTTAACGCTGGGAAAAGTAAAAGCTTATTTAGATATGTTTAGCTTTTACCCAAACTTAAATTGAATATCTTGATAACAAATAAGAAACATTATGGAATTTATATTGTTTGAAAGAGATGTTTATTTGTTGATTCTGAAATCAGCAACAGAAGAACGTAATTTATAGATAGATATCAAAGGGTTCTTTACTACCTTTCATCTTGTTTTCAACTGCTATTAACTTTATAAAAAAATATTAAGATAGGCGGAATATTTTCGAAAATGGTTAAAGCTTTTGCGCAATATTTTTAGTTTCTTCACTTTTTTTTTCTAAATCACATTGCAAAATGTAATTTTTGTCACAATTTAAAAACCTTTAATTACTTATATAACCCGAGCAGATATTATTTTAAAAAAATATTTCCTACTTTAAAGTCACTTGTTATTTAAAGGCCAAAATGCAAAAGGAGTCAATTAACAGTCTGAAAATTAATATAGTAACAGTTGTACTTAAAAACATGATATAATCAGATTATACCTTGACAAATCGTCTCTAGAAGACAATTCGCATGACTACGTTATATTAAATAGTGTCAAAAAGGATAAAATGACTTCAAAATGCAATTAAATATGTATTGCACAGTTAAAATATTTATTGCGTATTTTAAATATTAAAAATGGATTTCGAAAAGTATTCTGGTTTTAATGAAAAAGAAATTATGATGCGGAGTGCAGGGTTTGTATATATCACCTATATCTAATCATTTATCAGTAAAGTGACCAGATTTCTAAGCAATGATTAGAGTACAAATCAGCGAACCTTCCTCAAAAACTTTTACGATTTGAGAACACCCATACATTTATAGAAAATATTATTTATATGTGCAGCAAATATTTTTTAACTGATAACTAATATCAGGTACAGAATTATCTTCAACTTGATTTTATATCCGAGCAGTTTTGAAATAAGTTATGATAATCTGCAGTTGTTTCAACTCTTGTAAAATTAATGAGCACATAATTAATTAAACTTATTTTAATTTTTTCTGAAATTATGAATAGATAGTTTCAAATTTGTGCTTTTTTGCTTTTCGCTTGTATTCTCTGTATAAAAAAATCGCCTTGATTAGAAAAAGCATGTGCATTTCAGATATTTTGATATTCCACTGCGTATAAGAAAATATTAGATGTTTTCGGTGATATTTATCATTTGAGGACACATGTTAAGATTTAAAAACATTTTCGGTCTTCAAAAATGTTGGAAGTTGTTGAGGATAACTATTGAAATTCGAGGACAGTCTTCAAGATTTGAGAACGTCCGATCACCTTATTTATCGGTAGATATTGGATTAAAAAAAATTGTCATTTATTTTAGTGTGTAGATAATATTTAAAATAATACTTTTTGGCTAAATAAACACTTAATGTGGCTCATTCTTATACCTGTATGAATAAATTGAACTTTCCACTTTGTCAAACCTTGATTGCCTTTTGTATTTTTTTTAAAAAAATCATGTTCAAGCTAAAAAATTTTTAGAAATTACAACATGAATCATACTTAACACTTGTATAATTTTCTGATTTGAGAAAGGTATCGAAAAAATTAATCAAACCTCTCATTTCCCTATATACGAACGAAATTAAATTAGTGTTTTTTGGAAAGTAAAAGGCTTTTTAGAAGACTATTTGTAAAATTATAAGCATATAAATTGCAATTTCGAATTTAAATAATTTCATTTTTTCATAGTTAACAGTTCCTTTTATTAGTTAACACAGCACTTCTTTTCATGGATAGCACCAATTTTCATAAAATTAATCCTATAACTTTACTATTTTAAAAACTCACAAAACGTAAATTACTAAACAATGATGATTATTTTAAAAATATTTTGTAGTACTGAATCAATTATGCTAGAAACAGTTTAACTTACAAAATAAAAATAAAATATATTTTTGAAAATTGTTTTTTAGATGACCCGAATAAAATCAATCTAAAATCCTATTTGCGATTACAACTGAAATTGAATTTTTGAAAGTCTATTTCTTTTATTATTGGAATATTTCTTCCTTCTTACGGGATTATAAGAAGTTCTCATTATATTCAAAACTAAACTAATTTGCAATTCACTTAATATTTCTTTTTTTAAACATGAATAAACTTTCGGAAAATACTCCAAAAGTTTTCCAACTTTCAACGTAAAGAGTTTAGTAAACTTCTAATTTTTATTGAATTTTTCAAAGAAATGTGAGTTTTAAGTAATTAAATTTATATAATTTATTGAAAAGCAAATCATACATTATCTTATTTTATTTGCTGAAAATAAGATTCTATTTTAAAAAACATATTTTTCATAAAATATACTAAGAGTTAAAATAAGATATTTCAATGTATCAAACGGTTTGATTGAATCAACTACATACTTTGGAAAACAATAGTTTATTGGGTATAATAATATATTTTGTTCCTTATTAATGTCTAATACTTCCTCAAAGGGTACCGGGCCTCCCAAGGAACATTAAATTACATCCCTTTTTTTCTGTGGTATATTTTTCTCTGGTTTTTACGATGCCCCATAGACTAGAGGTTAACTGGAAGCTGAGAGACTTCGTCTAAAGCAGCGCCGATGCCTAGCATGTAATTGTTTTTTATTTTGAAAGCATGTGTAAATACAATTAAATAAAAAATATTAAATCAAAACGATCTAAAATATAAGCAATCAACTTCCTTCCCCCGTCTCAGTGGGATGTGGTGAAATTATCAAACATTGTCTTGTTTGTGGAGCAAAGCTCTACGAGATTAAGATCTGGAGAATATACTGGCCATTCTAAAACAGCTACCTTTCCAATTATTAAATATTCTGTTTTTGGTATAGCAAGGAGTCAAATCTTGAAAAATTATATCTTTGAGTAAAAAACATGCTGTTTGGCACTGACCATTTTATCATTATTTTCTTTTGCTGGTTGCTACTTAGCATCCATTTGAGAGGAAAGTGTTATGCGATATGCGATATACGTGCTAGTATATGCGATATACGTGCTTTCAAAATCTGTGGGATCGAAAGTCCTGTGTTTGGTTGCTGAGTAGTACAATACGTACAGAGATTGGAAGAAAATTTTTTCCCTTTCATATCTATGTCAAAATTGTAAAAGTGACTTCTCGAGTGGTACTGCCATCTATCCCAGAGGTTTTAAGCTAAGACTACTTTCACCCTTGTCAAATGAAAGGTGCACCTTACTTACTTAATTTGCAAAGGCCAATGGCTGGCGAGCTTGATTTGTCCAAGTGCCATAAGAAACAACGGAATGTTATTAGCTCAATATGGCAAAACGAACGACTAACTGATAATTTTGTGTATTTTTGTTGTTTCCACATTAATTTACTACTAACACAAAGAGAACCTTGATGTCTTACATTTTAATTACATTTATTATATTGTTGTATTTCAGGGTTGCAACAGTCCACTTGTTGTAAAATTTGCAGACACCCAGAAAGACAAGGACCAAAAAAGACATTATCAGCTGATGGCAAATCTTATGAATATGGCTAATATAGCTAATTTAGCTGCAGTTAATCCCCAGTATTTAACGGTTAACGAAGTAAGCAATATACTTAACGTTATAAAATTACTCCTAGTATTCCATTATTTTAATATGCATACTGGCAGATAAATTATTGCCTACTTAAAATAAAATTTTTACCACATGTCTATAACATTTCTTTATCATGAACAATTAGTTTTTTTAAATTCTGAAGTATGTAGAAACTACTGAAAATATGTAGATTGCACTAAACAAAAAAATAATATTCAGTTACTCTGGTGACAAAATTTAATTCTGAAAATCATCTTTTATTGTAATATTGTTAAAATTATGAAATTACTCCATTATTTTAATAATAATACTGGCTGAAAAAGGATTGCCTACTTAAAATAAAATTTTTACCACATGTCTATAGCATTTCTTTATCATGAATAATTAGTTTTTTTAAATTCTGAAGTATGTAGAAACTACTGAAAATATGTAGATTGCACTATACAAAAAAATAATATTCAGTTACTCTGGTGACAAAATTCAATTTTGAAAATCATCTTTTATTGTAATATTGTTAAAATTATGAAATTACTCCATTATTTTAATAATAATACTGGCTGAAAAAGGATTGCCTACTTAAAATAAAATTTTTACCACGTGTCTATAACATTTCTTTATCATGAATAATTAGTTTTTTTAAATTCTAAAGTATGTAGAAATTACTGAAAATATGTAGATCTGCACTATATAAAACAATACTAATAATATTCAGCTACTCTAGTGATAAAATTCAATTCTGAAAATCATCTTTTATTGTAATATTGTTAAAATAATGAAGAATTTCTTAAGTAAAATTTTCTTTTTGGAGTAATTGCAATATTTAAATATAACGTCCACTCTAGAAGAAGTGCTACATAAAATATTTAGTGCAATATTTATTATGAAGTAAGTAAAATATTCAATTAAATGTTTCACAAAATCTCTACCTCTCTACATTTTTTTGGCATTTTAACTCAATTAAATAAATTACCCTTGAATAACTATATAAAACACAAAGCGAACTTAAATTTTTACTTCTAATTATTTCGCACTTTTAGTTATAGAGAAAATAAAAAACAAATAAAAAAAATGGAAAAACAATGTAGTGCAACAAAATTATTACCTAAGGACTTTTTTATAATTAATTTCACATCATCGCAATTTCTGGAAGTGCTTCATATGGATTTAACTGATAATTGTAAACAACACATGCCGATTTTAAAAAAATTATTGCAAATTTAGCCATTTCCTTGAAAAGAAAAATATCCATAGATCCGTATATCCATAAAAATATCCATCTGGAGTTATAGTTTAAGAAAAAGTGAAAAATGAGACAAAAACTTAATGCAAATTAAAGCTTTCTAATTTCAGACAATGTTTATTTGTTACTATTGTATCTAATTTCTTAATATCTTATCAGCAAATTTGTTGAATGTGCTCTTAAAAAGTGAGTTAAAAATAATTGATACAAATATATTTAAATGAAATATCTTTATATAAAAAAGTTAGAATGAATATTTCGATCTCTATCTGTAAATTAACTTTTATTTAAAATGAGACAGATTTCGTAAAAGAAACCTAATTTTTAAGGAAAAAATAGAAATCAAATTTGTACAACATTTAAATTGCTATTAATTTTTAGGCTGCATCACAAACAGGATTTGGTGCATTTGCTAATGTCCCTCAGGTTTCTAGTGGTAAGAACTCAACTTTCTCTATTTTATTAAAAAGATAAATTAACATTAAATACTTATTTTTAATGCTATTTATTACTAATATCTTAATTATTTTAGTTGCTTTAGTAACTTTTAACAGTTTAATGCTAATTTTCAATTATACAAATATTTTTATCATAGAAATTTTTTTGTAACAATCTTATCATATCCGTTTATTAATTAAGAAACGTGACATTATATTATCTATTAAAGCCTTGTTCAATCATTTTTAACAAATGTTTATATTTTTAAATGCAATTTTTCAAATTAGGAGTTATAAAAATTCTTCTAATTTCCAAATCAAAAGACTTGATGTAGAATTTTACCACTAGTTTCAAATAATAATAGTTTTATTTAAAAACCATTTCATAAGAATCCTATTAAAAAACGTAGACTGAGTTTAATTTATGTATTAAGGTGGTAGGAGAAAAAACTACAGGCTAATAATTAAATTTTAAGAACAAAGTTAAATACCCAATTTAAAAATTTACGAAATCATAGTTCCATCCATCACCGGAGTTGAAACTTAAAATTAATCTATACAATCAATTATTCATTTTTTATCTTTAAGTTAATGACAACGCTAGTCTATTGCAGTTAAACAGATGTTTGAATCTAACTTCTTTTATTTGTGATTTAATTTTTTAGCTGTTTTTTAAAATCATTTTTCTAAAAATAAAAGTATGAGCTACATAGCTAAAATTAATGTATTAACTGAACTGATATTAATCTATGCGATCGGCTTCTAATTTTTTATCTTTAAGCTAATGACAACGCTTGTGTATAGCAATAAAACAGCTGTCTGAATCTAACTCCTTGCATTTGTTGTTCATTTTCTTTTAACTATTTCCTAAAATATTTTTACTCAAAATAAAAATATGAGCTACATCTTTTTTTTTTCGCGTGAAAAAAAATGCTTTTATGATAAAATGCAAATGATATTTTTGCTGTTTTTACTAATCTTAAAATGTACATTAAATTTTTTTATGAAATAACGGGTATATATATAATAATTTATTTTTTTTGGTAAAATTAGAAAAACCACTCAAAATATCAGTAAATCGCAGCATTTCCTTTTTCATATGTTTATTCAAACCTTCATTACACTTTATTCCAAACTAATTTTAAAACGTTCTTTGTTAACTATTATCGAAGTTCATAATCCCAAATCGATGGTTCAGTGGTTTTGGTTCATTAAACGAGGGGGTTTTCGAGTTATAACAACAACAAGAATTTAATGGAAAACAACAACAAGATTTAACACCATGGAATTATTTTTTCAAGTTTTAATCTTGACATTTTTCATCCGTCGGAATTTATGATAATATCGAATCGAATCAAATGTTCAGAAATTAAGTTTGTTTTATTTTGGAGGCGCTGCTAACGCCATCTGTATATTTTAATAACAATTAAATGAAGGTTCATTTTCAACAGTCCATCATCCATGACGTGAATTTTATGTTTATCGTTTGTTTGTGTTTATGTGTACTACTGACGTCTTGTATCGTTTTGCATGCTATATTACTGTATTATCTGTAGGTCTTAGTTCCCTCAGCTTGCCACAACAAATAGCTGCTTTAGCTGCTGCTCAAGCATCTGCAAATACTGGCAGTACAGGTATACCTTCAAACTAATTAAATATTTTTGTTTTAAAGGTAATATTTTCGATGCATGATTACTTGTTTGCTTTCTAACATTTTAATCCGCAACTTTTATTCTCTGGTGGTACAACTGCTGCACCATAATCATAATTATTTTCGTTAACTCTAACTTCTTCTTGATCTAACACATTGTTTGCAAATTCTCCGTATTTTAGTAATCCGAATCTACATTTTTGTTAGTGATTACTCTTTTTAAATTTCAATTAAAATAAAATTAAGATATCTGAAAACAGCCCTTGATTAAAAATTGTCTTAGAAATTTCTCTAAAGTAGGCGTTTAATCAATACATATTTCTTAAAAAAAGTGTAACAAAATGTATAATTCATGATATTAGGAGTTTGAGATTTAAAAGTTTCAGCGAAAAAAGTTTGTATTAAAAAATGTCAGTATATTTTTAAAGTTCCTAATCTTAAAATAATAATAACTTCGAGTAAATTATTCTAATTATAATATAATTCAATTATAATATATTATAAATCAATAATTATTCTAAAAAAATTATCTAATTTTAATAATATTGTAAATAAAATTGACTTAGCTTAAAAAAATAACTTAATTACAAATATTTTTATGAAAGGAAAAATAAAAAAAAAATCAAAGATATACCTAATTATTGAAAATATAATAAAAAAGTTCTAAATTTGATTTTAAAAAAAGACCTTCCCTTGTGTCCGCGTATTGCTTGGTCCTTGGACCGAGCTGGATTTCTTGTCGGCGACGAGGCATCAACTAATTGGCGTATGGGCATATTTGCCAGGGTTGCTGTACTCAACTCCTTGAAAAAAAAGACCTTGTATAATTTCATTCGAAAAAAGGATGGAATAACATTTTCATAAACTCTATCATTTTTATTTTGGAAAGGAAAATATTGTGTTTTTAGACATGCTAGAAATGTCATTGAATTTGCAAGTTCATAACAGTAAGTGATACTATTTTTTGAAAAAGATTATTCAGTACAGAAGCACACGTTTGAGAGCAATTACAGTTAGTGTTATTATATACTCTAAACTTTATAAAAGTCTTGGGAAATTTTACATTTAACAGATAATATGAAAAAATCATAAACTTAAATAGGGTTTCAATAAATATTTTTACACATTTTATTAAAAAACTGTTTTTTAAAGTTTTCTACGTATCGTGGAGCACCAAAGGTTTGTATATTTAAAAAAAAGCATACTGCATACATTAAATAATTGCATCAAATGTTGCAGTTTTAAGAATTAATTTCTTCGTTTTAATTTATAGTATACTTGATAATTTATATTTGTATACTTTTAAAAAAACGCACATCGTATATTAAATATAGCTGCAATATACTAATTGCATCAAATATTCCAGATTACCCACTTAACTTTCTCTTAGTACTTTATAGAACCATCGTCATATTTTGAAAGTTCTATCATGAAAAAATAAATGTTTCATATAGAATATGTAGCAGAAATTCATGAATTATGCAAGCATTTTTTTTCTTTCACTTTCTTCAAGTGACTAGATTTATTTCAATTTTTAAATTTATTAATTAATATTTGTTTAAACTTTATACTTATTTAACATTGTTATTAAGTTTTTTATCTTTACTTTCATACTTTTCTGTCATTTTAACTTTCTAATTATTATGAAGATAAATTATGTATAAAAAGAAAATCTTCCCTGAAGTGTATATCTTAAGCTCATTTTAAATCAAACTGAGCTTTATATAGTCATAGGTTTCTGGAACTCTTCCTGTTTTAAAGTAGGTCTAAGTTTTCTTGTCTGTTTATTTTTCATCTCAACAATGAATATTTTGTTGAATGATCTGGTAACTATATTAAATTTTCGTAATTTTATTTTTTATTTGAAATTGCAATATTACTACAGTTTGCTCTTTTGGTAATGTAATAGAAAGTTTAAACTTTTCATAAATGAATCAAGAATATATATATTACTCTCTATTAAACCATTTTATCCATTTATACTTTAAATTAACTCTTTGCTATCTAATTTTAATATTATGTATTACATATACTCAATTAAAAATATTTTTTCTAATTCTTAGTATCATAGTTAATAGTTTGTTTAAAAATAAATTATTTTAAAGTATTTATAGTAGTTCTGTACATATAATGTAATCTTTTGTTAAAATTAATACTTAATAAATACGGTCATGACGTAAGCATGCAAAGATTTTGAACTTTTTATAAGAATTAACATATATTTATATAACCCTAATTGCTAATTTTTTTTTACCTTGAAACTGAATAAAAGATACATTTAAAGAAATAGAATCTTAAACATTGCAACAGGTTTGATATACTAACCTGAATTTGATTAATATAAATTTAATTCATTGATATATGTAAAGTTTTCTATGAATCAAGTTTTAAAATAGTCAAAATCTAACCTTGATGTAATAGCATTGATGTTCATTACATATTTAGGACATCTTTTACATTTTACATCTATAGATTTAACTTCAAATTATGTTAGTTCAACGGAAAATGCTTTTGGAACTTATATAAATTAAAATTACAAAATGCGCATTTCTTTTATAATTTTTATGTTTTGAAAATGTCTACATTTTTATTGTATTTCGAGTTGAAAGAGTTAAGATTTTAAATATGGCCCACTTTCATGTTATCACAATTTATTTATTTACATTACTTCTAACCTTAAAATGTTCTTTTTTACAGATTGCCAATGTAAAATTTAAGAAATAAGTTTGCCAAATTGCTCCAAAAATTTCTTCTCTTTGAAAATTTTGAAAATTTCTTATTCAGTTTTTATTCCAAAAAGCCACAACCCAAAACAATGCGCAAATATGCAAAAGCAATAACAATGCAAAAATTTTCCAATATGCAATTACTTAGCAAGTTTTATGCAGCTACTTTATGATTTATGCAGTCTTTTAAACATTTTTAATACATGTCTTGTATAAATATTATTTCGTATAAATATTATTCAATACTAATTATTACAGTATATTATTTTGTTTGTGATTTTATACATTTCAATAAGTTTTTATTTTTTATTATTTACTGATTTAACATAATTTATTTCATTTTAGGTCTTAATTCACTTAATTTGCAAAGTTTAACAGGACAGACAGTAAGTCCAAGCATTGGCTTGTCTAGTCCTGGGAGTAATACTTCAGGTTAGATAAACAATTATGTATTTTATTATTAATTAGCAAATTGATACAATTTAACAAATTTTAGAAAATTATTTTAATTCCATTTTGCTATTTTCAGACCTTAATACAGCTAGCTTACAGAGTATTGCTGCTTTAGCAAGCTTAACAAGCTCCTCTGGTTAGTATTACCCGCTTTTATATTATTTAATTAAGTCAAACTATTACTTAAGAGTGTATTTTGAAATTAATATATGTCAATAATTACACTGGGAACAAATTGTTTTTAATTTTCTGTTGCATGAAATTTTTATTAGATCTTAGATACAATTATAGCTGATTTCAAAACTGTAATCTGTTTCTGTCCCCAAGCTACGATTTGTTTAAATGGCATTTTTAGTCTATTTTTTGTTGAAATGTACAAACTTAGAAGCGTTATATATAACATGGAGTTGCGTAAATCGTGCGAAGAAGATCTAAGGGAGTTAGGGCGCATCATTCATATTGAAATTGCATTCAGTTATACCCGGAAACGTCATCATACGCCACTAGAGGTGTTTTCTAATTATGAAGTGTTTCTTTATGTGCTTTTAAAAAGAGCATGTCAGGAAAGCACCCCTATCAGTGTATAACGACATTTCCGGCATTTGGGTTTCTATGCAGTTTTAATCTTACTGGTGTGCCTAATAGAAGTTTGTCGCATCATTTACGCGATCCCCTGTTATATATATATATAACGTTTTAAGACTTGCACGTTTTGACAAAAAGTATAAAATGTCATTTTAAAAATAAATATGTTGCTTTAGAAACAAAACTAATTTCAGATTTGAAATCTCCTTACTCAAATTAGGCAAGATCAAGTATTTGTATGACTGAAATAAAAAAAAATTCCACAATGTATTTTTTCCGCAGCAACTATTTATTTTATAATCCCATACATTCTGAGTATTCGCAGTTATTAAACCATACCAGTTTCTTAATGCCAATTTACATTTAAAATATCATTAAATTTTTAAATTGGCTTAAAATGTTGGCTTTCAATTTATTAAAAAACGTCTAACATTTTTAATCTATCAATTCTAAGTTTTTGAGTACTCTCTGACGGTCTCATCTGTTTTATTAAAAGATAAAAGAGAATGAAGGCTCTTACATTGTTAAACTCTCTAAAGATAACACTTGAAAAAAAATAGCATTTCAACTTGCATTATCCACATAGCAAAACCAGATTTTAAATATTAATAGTTAGAAAAATAATGTAATTTACTAATTTCCCAAACCATCAAAATCTACTTAACATCATAATGTCCATGTACATCATACTTAACTGATTTGATAAAATTCACCACATCAAAAATTTTAAATATAGAAATTCCAAATTTAATTCATGGTTAATTTTATAAAAAAATCCAACTGCTTGCAAACATTTAAAATTTGATATAATATTTAAAAAACCACGGTCCAATTTAATTATTGTATTGCTAAGAGTGCCATGAGCTTTAAAAAAAATCTCGGATCAAATGGCAGTAAAAAATACTGGCACTCATAATGCTGGTACTTTTTACTACAACATGTTACGGATCAAGACATTTGATACACAATACCGTAATTTTTACAATAATGATTACCGTAAAATCACTAAATCACTCTAATTAAATGAATATTACTGTGTAAAAATTACGGTAAAAATGGATTTTACGGAAGATTCACTCAAAGCTCCAGTACATTATACCGTAATTTAATCCCGTATTTTATATAGTTTGACTCAATTAAAAGTTATTAACTTTAGTTAAAACTTCTAATAATGTCTGTAAAATAAAATAGAGTTAATAAAATTTAGAGTTGAGTGTGAAATATAACGAAATAAAGTTATAAAAAAACCTAATATGCTAACATTAAAGTTAGACATTAAATAATCGCAATCTAAATTTAAATGAGAATTTCTAAACAATTAAATCAGTAAGAAAATTGAAACTATTTATTTTAAATAAGTTTTATAATTGTTTACTTTTCTGTAATTTCGCTATAGAAATAATAATAAATTCGTAACCGTTTAACTCTGTTGCTTTAATTAAAGTTGTTGTGAATTACAGGTCTGTCTCCAGTTTTAGTTCAAAACCTTGCTGCACTAGCTGCTGCTGGAAATACTTCTAATTCCTCCGGTCTTAGCTTACCCACCCATGGTACGTAAATGCTAGAATTTAAACTACTAAGCTTGTAAATTAGCTACTCAAAAAGCTTAATTCAGTTGTAACTATTAATTTTGAAGAAATTCTTAAAATTAATGCTTATTATGATAAGAAATAATGTCAATTAAGTCAAAATAAATTTCGAAGCTTGTTTAACTCCTGTTGTAATATGAAAATAAACATGGAGCACCATTTGCCAAGTAAAAAACCTAAAACTTTTGTTTCAGACGATGCTTTACAGTTTGATCAACATTCTCAGGTCTGAAAAAGTGAAACTCACTTGACAAAATTAATTATAGAAATATCGTATTGATAAATACTAGCTCTTGAAAATCAAATTATTCCAAATGCTACCCGTTTGTTTTGTCTCTAAAAACTCTTCTTTGAAAAAAAGTTAATTCACATTCCAGCTTATTTTCTAAAAGATATCTAAAAATCGTTTTACTTGTAAATCTAGAAACAAATTTGAATTTTTTTAAATTTGATTTCTAAGGATTGATTTATAAATGCCCTTTAATATTTTACTAAAAAAATGTTTAAAAATTTTCTTAAAAATAAGAATTTTTTGAAATTTCTAGGAAACTTTTTATCACATGGTGCCTAATAAAATATATTACTGTTGATTATCTTATACCATTTGTTGAGCATTAACTATCTCTAATTTCTAGTAATCTGAAAATGTATGTTATTAAAGAATAAGTTTATTGATCACAGAAAAAATAAATCTTAAATATATATTTTTTAAAATGTTTTAAACAATATTGAATACAGTTACTAAGAGAAAATCTGAAAAAAACTAATCATACTTACATGGTCAATGGAGTTAGACCCATGTAAAAGTTGTTACTTAATCTCCATCCTAAATATACAACTTTAAAAATATTTTCAAAAAAATTTAAAAATGTCGAAATTCTTTCATATTCGCTGTCGAAAATAAATATTCAAACGAGAAAAATACAAAAGTGTTAAAAAATCTAAAGAATCCTATTGATGAAAGACAGGATTAACAAAAATTAAAACAAACTTTACTATTTTTTTTGTTTTGCTTTTAATTTCTAATGACCAAGAAAAAGGTTAAATAGAACAAAAAGAAGAAGACTAGAGTCACTTCCAAATGAGTCCTCCTGCTTCTCAATATCTGGACATAAGTCCATGAAGAGACCCACGTCAAAGCAAGTGGCCCCATTCTATTACTTATCCAGAATCACATAGTTCACAAATAGGCTTGATTTTCACATCTACGCGAAGCAGATGGGTGGCATTGACCTTTCATTACTTAAAGAACGATTTGTTTTCTGCTTTGGGTAATATTTCTTGGCACTGGAAAGTCTCAGATATCAATGGTAGTTCGATGGAACTAATTAATTGGATGATTGCTTGAAAATGTATGGAAAATTCTGCTGCTTTTTTTTTTTCAAATTTATGAACAATAACTACTTTAAAGCCATGCATGTGGCCACCAATCTACCGTCTGAGCGGTGTAAAAGTAGATCAACTTCTTAGTGGTGCACCCTTTGTAACTCCTCTGGCGGCTAAGTGATCTACAACTCTGAGGTCTCATTGTTTTGCGTCCGTGAAACCTGATCTTCTACAGTGGAATGTCTCATTTCTCTGGATCCGTGAAACTTGAGCTTTTACAGTGGAATGTCTCATTTCTCTGGATCCGTGAAACTTGAGCTTTTACAGTGGAATGCCTCATTGCTCTGGGTCCGAGAAACTTGAGCTTCTACAGTGAAATGTCTCATTGCTCTGAGTCCGTGGAATGCCGGTGGTTTATCCCGATCCTAGGAAATCCAGATTCAACAGTCTCTTTTTGAAATTCCGATTATTTGAGAGACGGAAGTTATTTGAAGATGTTTCTGGTAATCGCCTTTCACCGATTCTCAATTCACTCCGGCAATCAAACAAGTTTCGGTGTTTACCTTCCTCCACAATAGTGATAACATTTTTTCATTTTCTTTCTTAAATATCAATATACGATCCTTAATGTAAGTATAGTTTTGGCGTCATTTTTGAAAAGGATTCTTTAAATGTATTTTAAAAACCATGATTACTGAACACTCAGTATAAAGATACCTGATAACAGTGGGTTCGATGACTTATTAAATTTTCATAATATTACTCTAAATATTTAAAGAAAATTATATTATTTTTATACTTTCTTTGAAATTCAAATTTCATAAATAACTGGGACTTCATAATGTTTACGAGACAAGAATTTAACCATTAAGAGCACCGTTGTAGTAATTTCTTATGTCAATAGATTCGTTCCTCCTTGTATTTCTTTGATTAGTAGATATATAAATTCGTTCTAATATTAGTAAACATTCACTCTCTATACACTGTTTCAAATTTGCCCCCTGACTTTGATAGCCTGCAATTTATGATATACGTTACACAGTTTCCAAATTTTAATGACCTAAAATACTCGCCAATCCTTCTAAATAAAACAATATCCAAACCATTTAACCAAGATATTAAAATGCTGCACAACAAAAATTTTAAATTCTAACAAAAAAATTTTCGTTAAAATAAATTAAGGTTATTCAATAATTATTTATTTTTGCAAATATTCTATTTAAATTTGGAATATGTTTGTAGAATGTAAAAATAATATGGTGTTTTTTACAAGCTAATACTTTTTTCATTGAGCGGGAAAGTGTATTTCATTTTATCACTTCTTTCATTCCAGGAAATAATTCCAATACAAATTCTTCTTTAAGTGGAATAAATTCTTTGAGCCCTGTTACAAGTATGGCACTAGGAATAACAAACTCATCACTAAGCAGTTTATCTGCAGTGAATGGGTAAGTTCTTTTAATAATACATTTTATAAGCAATTCTAATGAAACTTATTTCTTCAAATCAATCATAAAATTTTCAAAGAAAAGAATATAAAAATTTATTCTTTTCATTGGGTGTAAGAGTTTAATAAACATTTCATTTCGAAAAAACTTTTCAAAAATCAATTTTTTTTTTTAATTATGCCTAATTAAAAACTTTAATAAACATCACTATCTAACAAACAAATCTTTATGATCAAATTTGATATTCTCATAATACTTTTTTATATCAAAAAATAAGACCCAAAAATTTAAAAAAATTATAAAATCTTAGTAGTAATAATTTAAATATATTTTACATATTACTCAGTAGCGAGCAGAAACGGGGTAAAATGTTAAAATGTGTTTGTATTTACGTGATTCTTTTACTATACATATATTGGATACAATTTAATTATTACTTTAAACATAAATAACAATAGTAAATGATAAGCTATAAAGGGAAAATGTGATTTATTTTCATTCCTTTATAACATCAACTTTAAAGATTTTTCTGAATCTTTAAAGATACATTATAATTTTGCCACACTATGCTATAAAAATTTTTTAAAATGCTACTATTTATGAAAATTTGTCCAAAATAAATTAAATTGCTAGATTTGCCAACCAGTTAGCAAGTATTGTATTTATTCAATTCAGAATATTTTTTTACACAACAGAAAAATTGTTAAAAACCTATTTTCACAGTTACAATTCACTCACTAATAATCAAATTGGCAGTGCATGTTTATTGTTCACTGTTCAAAAATATTTAAGAAAAAAAAATTTAAATTTTTAAAGATATACAATACACTGCCGGAAATATTGGGCACAACGTTGAATCATTATATAGGTACCTTGAACCATAATATGAAACAAACCATAATATGATACTGTAACCTTAAATGCTAAACTGAAACAAGCGTTAGTTCGAGTTGAACTATGGTAACGAGTAATCAAATTTAAAAAATAGGATATTAAATTTTTAACTTAGCTTCATATTCAGATCACAATAATTTTTAATGATATCTTTAGCAAACTCCAAAATTTCTAACATTATACGGTTTTAATAATTTTATCTGAAGTTATTGCATCACGTAAAGCAAAAAGCTGTAAAGTGATAAGATTAATCACATTTGTTTTAATTTAATAATCTTTAAACTGTATATGTTTCACTAACAAGACTTCTTCTGTTTAAAGAATTGGTGGAAAAACTGCTTTGACAACTAATGGAGCTTCTTTAGATGCTTTGACACAAGCATATTCTGGCTTGCAACCTTATTCTGGTTTGTATACATTTCTTCTTTAATATACTTCTCAAAGCCTGCACTCTTTTACAATGTATATACTAACTATAGATTAAATGATTATATATGAGCCCATCATTTGTCTATAGCACCCCTAAGACTAAGTTAAAATGTAAGCAACTTGATTAAAATAGAAACTAGATAAAAAAACTTAATCCACTTGGCTAAAATCAATGTAACTAGGTTAGAACTGAGGCAGCTAGTTTAAAATCCGAACAACTAAGTCGAAATTAGAACTTAATCGAATTATAAAAATATATATGGTTTAAAGTAAAGCATTTCTAGTTAAAATAAAGCATTACGTTTAGATCAGGTGTGGCTCCAAGTAAAAATGATTTGATCCGAAGTCGCAGTTAAAATACTGTCGTCATTTCAGTTTAAGTATCAAACAGTGGGTCAAAAAAGTTTTAATATGTGCTTCAAGGTGCGCATTTTAAAAGGCACAATCAAAAGGTATAATTTAAATTTAATCAGAAGATTAAATTTAAAAATTCCATTATTTCTTATAATAAATCCCACAGCTATTGCATACTTCTACATTTTAAAAGCATTGTTTTAGGACAATAATTTATTACCTGAATTAGTTTCGTTTAGAAGTAAGTTTATCTTAACCCTTTCGTCACAACCCGCTCCGCTGAAGTGACTTCACCCTTTCATCACGGCAGCCCGCTCCGCTGAAGTGACTTCACCCCTACAAAAAAATAAGATGTTTTGATGTTGACAGATGTAAGAATATACACCTGAGGTAGAAAATGAGATTATGTTTTGCGCTGAGAATAGCATCATTAATAAACCCCAATTTCAACCTCATTCACACTTCACAAAACCAACCTCATATATAACTCAGAAATAATTTTAGTTTAGATCCGGAGAAATTATTCACACCTCAAATATACGTATTTGCTTGAAGTGTAGGAAAAATAATCCATACACTTCAAAAACAACCTCGCTAAACTGGTTGCTCTAAAGTAGATTTCCATCAACCTCAAGTGTGAATAAAGCAACTTCACAACCTTGGGAGGTTGATCTTTTAAGGTTGTTTTTAAAATCAACTTCGAATAAACATCAAGTCAACTTTGACATCTCACAACAACCTCATATATGCCTTAAAAATATCATCGATTTTTGTAAAGGAACTGAACGGTGCACCACGTTCCGCAAAATGCGTACTTTGCATGGCGGCAAGCTAATGTTTGGAGACTTGAAATGATCTTTGGAAATTTTGCAAAAATTAAATAAAAATGCAAATTGGGATCATTCAAAAATATCTTAATAATTTAATTCAGCATGAGAAATTCTAAAACAAATGTCAATACACAAACCCACTTCATAGTTTTTACACTAGTTTCTTGTCGTTTGTAATGCAAGTGGCGCACTTTCTATTTCCGTTTTTTTTCCATAGATCTATAAGCCGAAGGAAAATGTCTTTCTGACTTGCAAAACATATAACACACTTTAAATATATACTTTTGGTAGTATTAATCCAATATAGATCAATGAAATAATAGCCTTCAGCAGTTTGAAGCAAATTGAACCTTTCATCAAATGGTATAATGCTGATGTCGGCTAAATACGACGCCGTAAATAACCTACCTAACCTTAATAGGGCATACGGCGTAATGATACAAACAATTTACAACAATTATTCAATGATACAAACAAATAAGTTACACAATAATTCACCACTAAAAGTGAGTTGGTGGCAAATACAAAATTAAATCTATAGTAAACAAATCATAGAAAAGTTAGTCATGCAAGGGGATAAAACATCAGTATAAGGCAACCAAGTATAAAAGATGATTTCAAAAATGAGAAAAAAGAACCTTGCAAAAGTAAAAGCTAAGCACTTGCTAATCTTAATGTTTTAAATTTTATTCAAGAAATGAATGGATACGTTAAGTCACTATTATTTAAGTTCGTAATGTGACAAGCAAGCAGTATCGTTAGTTTTTTTGTTTTTTTTTCTTTTGTATATTTGAACTGTTATGATATTTTTTTTTATTTCTCGTTATCAAAGCTAATTTTGTTTATTTAAATCACAAATATGTTATTCTTATTTATTTATCTCCTTATGAAATAGTATTTTTCTAATTCTATTATATCGATCATTATAACTCATTATCGGTCAATACGTTGAGCTTCAAAAAACACATTAGGTGTGGTGCATTGAGACTGTTAAACACATAACTTAAAACTGGAATAGCTTTTCTAACATAAAAGTGTTCAGTAATGAACCCCTTTATAGAACCCTTGTCATAAACTCAAAAAGTAGCACTTCATTTGGAATTATGAATACACTAAAATTTAGAGTGATCAATATTATACCAGTTGAGGTCACTAGATAAAAAGACGTTATTAAAACTTGGCAAATCGTTCAAGAAGGTATGATTGAAACCTGTTTGATTTCCTTATAAAAGTGGAGGGTAGTGAAAGGTTTTTAAGAAAATCTTCAAACTCAATTCAGATATTAAACTGGTTTTACAATGCTCAACTTTGCTATAATTGGACAGTTTAGTTTTATATTATCAATTTTATAAAATATAAATCAAATTTTTCTTCTGAAATTTTTACAGATATTTTCTTTTTCCTCCCTAAAATTGTTAATTCTCTTTTATTTTTACGTAGCATATATTATTAAAACTAAACTCAGTGGCGCGACAGCCCATAGAGGGCCAAGGCCTGCTTTTCTTGACCTTGGGCTCTGGGGTGCAGGAGCAGATGTTCCGGTTAGGTGGTCAGCCGAAAGTGAAACTCCCAGTGTTTAGCTCCCAAGCATGCTTGGTACTCATTTATCGACCCACTGAAGGGATGAAGCCACCGGGCGTCAGCATATATTATTACAAAAATTAGTTTAAACTTTTCTTGAATGCTTAATTTTTGTATTAGATATTTTAGTTTTAATTTGTTTAACCCCATTAGGACAGGCGAAAGAGGAAAAACACTTCCCCTTGCCCATAAACTCAGAGTAGAGCTAATACTAGTTTCAATACAGGAGTACCGAATTGAGATCACGTCCGGTGATATTTGGCCGTTGGAGTCAGAAAAGCTCGTTTTATAATTGATACCCTGATTCGTGAAGGGTAAATCGAGTGATCGCATACATGTGATCACAGTCCTGAAATGCTTAAACTGTTTCAAGACCGTGATTACGTACTTCTTTTGCGAGTCCTCTACTGGTTGAACACCTTAAGAGTTCAGATAAATCCAAAAATTGCCTGTTGCATTATTAAAAAAATTTTAATTATTATAATAATCTGCGGTAATAATAATTAATAAAATTTATTTTTCCAGCTTTACCATTTGCACAATTAGGTCTTCAAACTCCGAATCCTGCTGGAAAACAAATTGAAGGTATTTATATTTTTTTATTCTTTTTCTGACTTGAGTATTTTGTCTGTTTAAAAGTAATCTTTTTTTTTTTTTTTTTTGAAAAATTCATTTAAACTAATTTTTCTGATTTTTCATGCTAGTCAATGACGTTTAAAATATATTTTAAAATAATATACCCCGCTCAAGCTTATGTTCTTAATTAATTTCTATTGAAGCTTAGGTTACTCCTATATAAATTAAATTCACCATGAGCCAACTTGAAAATTGCCATTATGTATCACACAGTTTCATCCATGTTGTAAAGTTAGCAAAAGTAATATCAGCCTAATATTTTTTTATTATTTTTTCCATATATATTTTCGACATATCAAAATATCTCATAATTTACTAAGCAATTGAAAGTTATTTTTTATGCCTAAAAAAGTGTGAAAATTTAAAATATCAAAATAATAGTCAATATTCACGTCAAACGACACAAAAAAAATTATATAAAAAATGATTCTGATTTACAATATATTCTAAGAATTTCATCTGAGAATTAAAATGCATTAAAAACTATTATGACCAAAATATAATACTTTCTATTAAAAAAAACGCTCTATAGTATGATTTTATTAATGAAACTATTCAAAATTATATTCTGGTTATTTTTATTGAAATGTAGTTTCACTGATACATCTTTTTTTTACCTCTTGTTGACAATCAAAATTTATTGTTTATTATTAAAAACTGCAAATATTTAAATTTTTCAGGTCCAGAGGGAGCAAATTTGTTTATATACCATTTACCACAAGAGTTTAATGATACTGATTTAGCCCAAACTTTTATGCCATTTGGTAATGTCATTTCCGCCAAAGTTTTTATTGACAAACAGACCAATCTTAGCAAATGCTTTGGTAAGTATATTTCATTAAATTGTGATTTAATGACTGTGACAAATTTGTTTCATAATTCTTTCACAATTGCATTGATTTTCATACTTTCTTCCTTCAAATATTTTAATAAGAAGAAATAAATTTTATTTCATCCACTAACTTATTAAACATTGATTGAAATTTTTTCAATTCTTAAAATTTGTTTTTCTCTTAAATGCTCCCATAATGCATTTCGTTAATTTCATTAATTTATTCTATACGTAAGGCAAAACGGCATGAATAGAAATATGCCGCAAAAATGCATTATGTTTGTGCACGCTGTGCTCTATATAAATATTTTTTTTATTATTCACCCTTTGACACAGAACTTTTATTAACCATATTTTTCATGCTTTTTTCATTATTTTGTATTAATTTAGGTCAAAATAAGTTCAAAATATTATATTTAGCATTTGAATAATTTTTGGTTATGAAATACAGCATACATGTCTTTTTCTACGTTCGGGTAAAAACACGCAAACACGGTTCAGTTTTAAACAGCAATTGCACTTATTAGCAATTATTTATATCTAAGAGAAACAGTTACTCATCATTGAAATGTCTTTAATTTACTAATAATAATACTATCGATAATTGTTTGAAAATGGAAAACAATTTCAACCTTTTTTTTTAATTTTATATTTTAGTATAAATATAATTCCAATAATCTAACAGATGTTTTTAGTAACTATTGGACAGTTTTCAATAATTAAAAAAAACTAAAATATATTTTTACTTACAATTAGAGAGTCAGAAAAAAAAATTTATAAATAAGGGACACCGGTGTCTAATCTGCGTCAAAGGGATAACGGTACGGAAGTATTTCAAGTTTACATTCCACCAGTTATAATTTTAATAATTAATAATAATATTAATTATAAATTTATAATTATAAGAATGATAAAATAATATAAGGATTTCTAGCCATATTACTCAGCATTTTCACCGAGTAAGTTAGTTTCATGCAGCTTACATAGCGATATTGGTCCGTTAAAGTTTCATATATAGAGCTAAAATTTTAAAATTACAATTGCATATTTGCAGGATTTGTTAGTTACGACAATCCAAGTAGTGCACAAACTGCAATCCAGGCAATGAATGGATTCCAAATTGGAATGAAACGTCTAAAGGTTCAACTTAAAAGATCAAAAGATGCAAGCAAGCCATACTAATCTAGAATCGACTAATATTGCCTGTACATTTGATGGTTGGTATTCATTCATGTTTTAATTTAAAGTATTTTTAACCATAAATAATACTGAAACAATAAAATCCAATTTATCTTCATCGGTAAACTGATAAACATGCATTACCTAATTAAATTTCATATAAACTCCTGCCTTTTGTAAGCCATTTTGGTTCCATTCCGTTGACTAGCTATCAGGTAAATATAATATTACTAATTTTTCACTTTTTCAAGTTTAGAGCGATTTTTTTTACACCAATTGATTTATTTTTCAGGTAAGTTTTAAATTCTCTGTTTTATACTGTCATTTATATAAAAAATCACTTTAAAAATTTATATCTGTCTGCAAATCGTATGAAGTCTACTTCAACAGGAACTTGAGAAACTAAAATTCAGTGTTCCTGTTCTTTAAATTCAATGTAACTTAACCAGGTAAAGTACTAAGCTGTTATTTCCTTCAATTTTCTAGAAATTTTTTATGTGTAATTAATTCATTTAAAATGTTAGAACATTAAGTTATAACAGTTCAAAAAAGTCTATAGTCGTCATTTTAGTCTATAGTCGTTGATTTTTTTAATTATCTGTAATGCAATGTAGTGTTTTTATTTTAAACTTAAATATATCATTTCTTACACGAAAAAAAAAACACTTTTTACTAACCTTTGTAATTTCTGTTATTTTTCAACATTTAAAATATCCTACGAACTATAGTTTTTCTCAACTTTTAAAAGTTTTAAATAGAATTTCGTATTCTCTTAGAACTTTATGGGGGAGGGGCCAAGAACTTACTCCATTTTATGAGTGCTTAAAAAAATATGCACTAAATATGCCATATTTTATACAAAAATGAAAAAACTTCAAATATAATGTTATAACATTAAAAGAAACTAACAAATTATTTCATTATTTTCCTAGACAAAAAAAAAAAGAATCCCAAACTTAAATAATTTTCATAACGCTCTCTTAAAGTTATTTTTTGAAATTCATATTCAATAACTCATCCACTACATTTGTCTTGTTTATTATTTTTTTGTACATATGATACTTTTCTTGGGTGATTATTCTTAATAAAATTAGTAGCTTATGAAGTAATATTGAAGGAATTACGAAATAATTCTATCTGATAGTATAACTAGTTGTGTAAAATGGCTTGAATAAATACAATTATTTTCATTTGCAAATGATTTTGTCTTTATTTAATGGTTAAACTAGAATTCTGGTATTGTAAATGTTCTTTTCCAGCTAAAATGTTTTTTTAAAAAAATTAATTCAATATAATTAATAGTTCAACAATATTTTTTTTTAATTTTTCATATATGCATAATATTTGAAATATCTGAATTAAGTTATCAATTATAATATCTAGATGCACTTCTTTATATTGAATTGAATCTTACAAATGCTTTCCTGGTGTCACAACTGTTTATCTTTTTTCTACAGAGAAATGTTCAATTAAACATTCTAATACTACACTCTGTTTGTTTGAATTCTCATATAGGGATATCACATCATCTGTCGGTGAGCTTTTTATTTTAGACATTGTTCAATATGTGTTGAGGATAATCAGAATGTGTTAGACCCAAATTTTAACAACTAAGCTAGAAAATTCACTTTAAGCACAAAACGTAATCGGTTCTTAGCTTGGCAAATTACAGATATAACATTTCAAGTGATCTCTACGCATTCAGGTATTTAAACGATAAAGTAATATTTAAAAAATGAAGTTCCTCCAACTCAATTTACTACCATTACTATAAATTTATAAGCAACGTGGTAACTCTGTAAAAAGAACTCAACTTTTAAAGTAGTTGCTAAAAAAAACATTTAAGGTTAAAAAAATGTACTCAGTGATTTCTGCAAATGGGTAAAATTAATTTCGAATTTATTTGGATTCATTAGTTAATTCTTTGGAGAAAAAACAGTAGGTACTCATGAGAGTAATTTAAAGAAAGGAATCAAATGCTCAGGATAAAAAGCTCACAGATTACATATTTTTGCTCCGAATCATACCATGGTTTATAAATTGCAGTTCGAAATTTCATGTTTGGATAAAAATTCAGATACGTTTGTGAATCAGGCTTATTTTCATAAACAATACAAACAAACCCTACACAAAAGCCGCTCTGGATTCCCAGTTTATTCGTTAAAATTGATCTAAAAAGATATTCAAGGTTTAAAAAAATGCAATAAACAAACAAAGTTGCGCATGTATCAAAAAATTACCGAAAATATAACTACCTTTGAAACTTCTACCTGATATAATAAGGGCTAAAAGTACACAGTGCCTGCTTAAGATTTGTTAATTAGTTTACAGAGATCGTCATATAATGTCAAAGTATCTTACAACATTCTCAATTTGACATGTTAGCAGAAACAGGGGCACCCATTCAGCATCAAGATCACAGTTGCCAACTAGCTATTGAGCGAGAGGACAGTCTACTCTCACAGCATTTTATTCGTCAGTATGAGTTAACCATACTTTGTTTCACATCAACTGGCAAAGACAGAGTATGTAAGAGTATGACTTGAGAAATGGGTCTAAGTTATTTTCGAGTTTGAAAAAGTTAAATGCGATTAAAATGATAAATAGATGTCACAAAAATTTTATTTACGAAATATATATAAGAAGTTTTTCTGCATTAAAAGTATTTAATTTATAAAATGCCTTCTAAGTAAAGAGAACGGGCAAAGACGAAACAACGTCATTGGCAAGTTATACTTTGGATGTAACAACGTTAAATGGGCGAGCTACACGTGACCATTTTCCTTACAGCGGCTGAGATCAGTTCTGTACACCTTTCGCAGCGCTGCTAAATTAAATCGGAACAAAGTGTAACATATTATCTAGTTAAAATGCAAAGAAAAAAAAACTTATTATTTATGTCTCGGTAAAACCTCGCCAAATCTCTCTTATGCAGCATACTCCCTACAAGTACATTGTTTTTAGCGTTGAGTCCCTTTGAATTAATTTTCTATGATCAGCGATGAAATTGAAGTCAGGTGTGGTTTTCTTACTGCAATGTTCCTCAACTTCAGTGAACTGAAAGTTATGCTTGAAATGCCATTCTACCTTGCAGCTATAGCCAAGATATGGTTATAACCAGGGACTAATATAGGTATATCTATGGTTATAACACAACTGTATGCAGTATATATTCCCGTCGCTTTGTCCCTTACTTTCAAAACATTTCCGGCCTACATCTCCTCTTTGAATTATTTTTACTGGTTATTTTATTTTCTTTAGTACATCTCCAGACAGCTAAGTAGCCAAACATTTACCAGATAGAGTATTTTGATTAGGTAGGTAGAGAGGTACCTCAGATCATTAAAAAATTGCGTCAATCTAGTTCAGGAGAGGAAGTAAATCTTACAAATGATAAGAGCTAACTCTTTAATATTGGAATTTTTGCTGCATACTATTTCAAGAAGGACCAAAACTACCTCATCTTTGCAGCACAGGAACAAACCAATTCTCCAAATGCTTCGTCCATAGTTTTGGGATATAAAGACTCTTAAACGTCGGAAACAGCTGTTCCCAGCAGTCTTAAAAAAGTTTTAAATTATCTGGTCTTTTCATATACCCTGATTTTCAATTGATCATTTCTGAAATATTTTATCTTTAGGTTCCACATCTGAAGCTCTTTTATGAATATCAAAAATGATCCTGCTTTCAAAATTTCTCTAATGGGGTTTAAAACTTCTCGATTCCAAAAATTTCAACGGCGTCTAATGAAATATAAAATACTAGACATTTGAAGTAAAATTTTAAATTATTTAACTAAACACCAATAAATAACTCCTTAAAACTAAGAAAAGAAAAACATTCGAATCTTGCAATTTAAATACTTGTTCACAGCATTAAACATGCACTATTACAAAAAAAAGATTTATTATTAAGTTGAATTATCATTTTTAATTTTACTCGTAAAAGGTCGTTTATATCAAGACCTATCCGATACTAAAAATTATTTTTCTGCCTAACACGTGTGCTTTATAGTAACAATTAAATTAACATTTTGTGTTAAATGTTTCTATGTTTCTTTACGTCTTTAAATGTTTAGTTGGCAAATTATCTATAATTAATTATTTTTGATCAAACTTTCAAATGATTAAATTATCAAATTTTCGCCTACTAAACCACAATATGTTTGTTTGTTTAAAATATTTTTCATTTGTATATCCCAACACTGGACTTAGTGAATATTAAAACTCAAGAAAATCTGAACTTACATAACATTTGACAATACTTTTTACTTAAAAGCGTGGTATAGAAGTCTCGATATAGAGCAAACAACAGAAAGATAGAACACGCAGCTTAGCTTATTATAGAATAAGTAAAAAATATTTAGTTTGCAACATTATTTTGCGTGCACTCAATAGAAAAATTTTAAGACTTTAGTAACTATAATCCGTAATTTATTACTTCTGACTGTAAAGAAATATTCTAAATTGTTTTACTATAATTACCTTTGCAATGATTCTGAAAAAAAAATTGAACGAAACGTTAAGTATATATTTTAAAGGTTTCTTATGAAACAGTAAGTCATATATTGCATAGATTATAAATTTTATATTTTATTGATAAAATTTGTCTAAACTAGCACTTTTTATGAGTGACTAAGAACACTTTGTCAGCAATAGTTCACAAATAGAGCTTGATTCATTAAGAAAAAACCATTAGCGTGATTGAAAAATTACTTTTACAGAATTTGAAAAATCGTTGACCCAGAAATAATTTTCAATAAATTATAATTTTATTATTTATAAAGATATATCAATTTTTATTGCGCATTTAAATTTGAAAAAGTTTGAAATTAAAACAAAAATGTGAAAAGTTCATCCACTTTAATATTTCTTGACCAGAAATCACATAGAAATCACATAGTTAAATCAGTTTCAACAAAACTGATTTAACAATCACAGAAAAATTACATTTTAATAGTGTAAACTTTTAAATGTTTTAAGCAATTATTTATTTTTACTTGAAAACTCTATTCCCCAATTTTTTCAAAGTTTAAATGTTTGCATTAAATTGGTTTATTTAGTTTCAGTTTGCTATTTTTACATGTGATCACTCATATTTTTTTAATGCTAACTAGTAAATCAAGAGACTTATTTATCTTCGAGGGACTTATTATTTTGGTCGAAACATTCTAAATTTTAGTAATTTTTTTAAAAAAATAATTTGTCACAATAATTAATAAAAATCATGGAATAAAAAAAAATGTGATTGATAATTCACATTAATCTTTAATTCCTTCGAGTTAGGAAAAATTATTCACATAATTATTCAAAATTTTATTCAAATAATTAGTCGCGATAATATTATAAAAATCATTGAATAAGCACTAAGAGTGACAGCTAATTCATACTAAACTTGAATCCCTTCTAATCAGAAAAATTATAATTAAGTGCCCTGAAAATTTAATAAGTAACCTTTAAAGTCTATTTTTCATCTTTTCGACTATATTGAAGAGCCTAATAGAAAAAGTAATTAAGTGATATTTTTAAAGAATTTGAGATTTTTTGTTTAATTTGAGTTCTAATTTTAGTTTCATTAAACTATAGAGCATTCATTTATTCTGCAAATGTCTCAATTCTGCAGATCTCGATGGAAGAAAGTATTAAGTAACAGTCTTTTACTGATTTTTAAGTCGCAGTTTTCAAGCTTCCATGGCATCATATACAGACTAGTGCGAACGCTGCGATTCTACTAAGTGTTTCAGAGAGAATATAAATATCGCCAAGTACTTTTTATTAATAAAAAAAACAGACTTCTTAAAATGTTCTTTTGCTGGTCCATGGAAAAACATTTACATTTCGTCAATTTCTTCATTCAAATAAACTCTTCTTAAACCAATTATTCAAATTGTTAAATTCTCATTAAAAGTTGTTGAGCGAGAGTTTATTATATTTGCTAACCATAATAATTTTAGAAGCGGTTTATTATTTTTATGCGTTTAATTTATGAACTACCAAATACATGATAGATATAAAAAAATTACATTATTATTTATAAAATTCGTTTGCACAAAGTAAAATAAAAGCAACAAAAAAAGTTAAGTTTTAGCAATTTTTATTGCTTTGTTTTATTATTGGAAATTGATTAAGTAGTTCCTGAGAAAATAAAATTTAAAAAAATTATTCTGAATAAAAAAAAGCAGTATTTTTTATTTCTTGCTAACTATCCAGCTAGTTTTTGAATATTGAACTTTGCAAAAATTTAGTAATGCAACATAATAATAAAAAATTTATCCCTTATAATTAAAATATTTATCAGTAAACGTAAAATATAATAAATACTAATAGATAATATTCTTTGCATAAATTTATTTTTTAGTTAAAGAATTTGATATTTGGGTGGGTACAAAAAAAAATGCTCAGTTAGTTCAGGAGATATTTCAAAAACGAAAAAAATTAATAAATACACGTCACAATCTACCACAAAAAGCCCGAACATCCTGACGTTTTCAAATCGCATATATTCCCTACATTTTTAAAGCTGCAAAGATCATAATGCATTAAAATGGTATATGAAAAATTGTTTAGACTTTTTTTAAGTGTATATCAGAGGGAGGGGCTTAATCTTGAACCTACACTTACTCTTAAAAAATTACATGAATATGTTTAACGTTACATAAGTATAGAAGATGCTAAAAATTTACAAATTAATGAACACCACATTTTGCATATTTTACTTTCACAAAATTAGAATAGAAAATATAAGTTATGGAGATCAACTTATAAACTTTAAAGTTATCTTACCCAAATTCACTAAAAAGTCCCTTAAAACTTTTTCCACTAAGCTCTTCAATTATTGTTGATTGTTGTGTTTAATGTTACATTTACATATTTTATGTTAATTAAAACACATGTCCTGCTTTTATCTAACTTTGTTCTATGTTATGATGCCATATTTTAATGAAAATGATTGTGTTATCTTCATTAATAAATTATGTGTTGATCTTTGTCTTTCTCTTGCTTACTCTGATGAATCTGTAGTTATATGTTACAAGCTCTTTAGTTCACCAGCTGAGCTATTTTAATTAATTTTTGTTTGATTTAATATTATTAAGTAATAATCAACCTGTATTTCAAAACAAACCAATGTATTAACTAGAATGGGAAATATAATTTAAAAATAAATTTCATTCTATTTTCTAAAAATTCATCTATGTTCTATGTGCCTATATCGGCAAAACACTCAAAAAGTAGTACTCAAAAATTATTAGTTTTCCACTTAGCTTCAATTAAATTAGGTTTTAACTTCAAAGTTAAAAGGATACTTTTAAAATGCATCATCATTAAAACTTCCGAATTTAAGATATTAACAAGTATTTTTGTTTTATGTAATTCACAAGACAAAAGTATATAGATGATTTAAAATCTATGGACTAAACACTTCAATTTCAAATGAAACCTTATTAAATACACCATTGTAAAGTACAAGCTAGAGCATTCAGCATTCATTTTCAACCTCAAGTCCTAAAGACAACATCGTGTAGGCCAACATTATTAGCTGGCCCAACTATCACATTTTGTTATCCTCTACCTGTAAGGGATTAAATTCAATATTGTTTAGTGTTTAGGAGCTGTCAAAGCCTTTTAATGTCATAAGGTCGACGTAAAGGTCATAAAATTACAATAGTGGTACTATTCTGCTTGAAAAACGTCTCCTCATCTACATCGTAATACTTGTCGTTTCTGACCAACACTATATTCGTAGAAATTTCGGAGCGTGTTATCTTTTGAAGAATGGCGTTTAATATAGTGACAATTTGAGCCATATTATCACAATCATAAAATTATTTACACAAAACTATGGTTCAACTTGACCGGAAACATCATTCGATTTGGCACTTTTATTAAATTGCAACTGTATTATGGTTCAACATTTTATTTTATAACCGGCATTGAACAGCTGACCCATTTTTTTGGTTTGCGACTATCAATGTTTAACTCCAGCTATCAATGTTTGAACCTACTCGAAAGTCGAGAGAAATTATGGATTAAGAAGATTCGGTGGTAAGAGGATTCTAGCCCATGATCCGTTTACAGCTAAGGATATTTTATGTAAACACTTCTGTCTGTGTGAATTGGGATCAGAAATAGTATCGGCCAGCCTTCACTGGGAATCAAACCTGATTCACCTCATTGGGATACTAATGTTTAATCCCCTGAGTTAAAGTAAGACATTTTATTTTAGTTTATAACAGTCGTTAAACATCAAATCCAATTTTTGGGTTTACGACTACTAATGTTCAACTCAGTAGCCTTGTAATTTTGAACCCAGTCCAGATAACAAGAGAACTCCTGGATCAAGTATTGGGGGAAATTTGCCATCCTGGAGGACTTTTTTATGGAACTATCCCGCATTTGCGTTACATGGAGGGGAAAACCACTAAAATCTCCCACGATTGCCCTGAAGTCAGGGGGACTCTAACCCATGATCCGTCTGCCACTGAGGATATTTTACGTCAGCACTGTGGCCCATGCGAGCCGGGTGCGGAATTCGCTTAGACCAAGTATAGCTGAGATTCGAACCCGGTCACCTCATTGGAAGGCGAACACTCTGTCCCCTGAGCCACCACGGCTCACAGTGCAACATCGACCCTATATTTTGTAAAAATATGATGGGAGGCTGACAATA
The DNA here is from genome assembly GCF_982258835.1 of Parasteatoda tepidariorum. Classification (NCBI taxonomy): domain Eukaryota; kingdom Metazoa; phylum Arthropoda; class Arachnida; order Araneae; family Theridiidae; genus Parasteatoda; species Parasteatoda tepidariorum. The sequence goes on along the minus strand of NC_141765.1, from coordinate 51,481,093 downwards.
AGAAGTACAAAGCCAATAATGTACGTCAGTATCAATGTCTCCACCAATGACTTTCGTGAAATCATATTCAACACTTGATATGCTCAATGATTTGGCTTGTTCTTTACAATTATGGCCTCAATATTTTCATTTAAAATTATACCGATTCAGAAATATCAAATCTACTAAAATGTTATCACGTTGCTTCATATCTTAACTTATTTTCCGTGTCTTAAACCTTGTTAAATGTTTAAAAAAACTGAGATAACAAGCATTTTTAAAGAGAAAGACAAAGAGCGTCGTAATCTTATTTCAAGTACTTCATTAACATTCCTCTTTTTTACTTGATTAGAATGCCTCTATGGTGAATAATACGTGCCCTGTGTTCTCCCACTACTGTGGTTTACATCCATCTCCCTGTCCTTCTACCACATGTTATGTCTCTTTTGACCCTTGTGGTCCAATGGCTCAGCAACGACTATATTTGTTCACTTTGGATAATATTAAACAGACGAACTGCTTTGTTACTGCAGCTGTGTTTTGTAATCATATACTGTGTGAAAAATTATAAAAGAACAAAAGCTTAATATTTTGCAGAGCATAATTGTTCATAACCGTCCCTTGTACAGAGCTTGGCATGTCAGATTGGTGTGTTTAGTATAATTGAATTATGTTCTTTGGATCTTTTCTAATTATGTTTATAGTATTGGAATTGTTTGTGTATGTGTTCCTGATTCTTAATATTTCTTTTGAAAATGTCATATTAATGATTTCGTTTAATTTGCCAGTATTGTGTAACTTTCTTTATTACTTCTTGTATTGTTGTCATTTGTCATTTCTATATTTAAATGCTCTACTTGTTACAAATCTGGGGTGCTGTTATATAAACTACAATGTGTTAGCAATTTATCAGTAAGCACACCAAACATTAGGCATTAAATTAATTAAACTATCAAATTTAAGATATGGTTTAAAATTTTAAAATAAGAGTTTTCCAAAATGTTTTTCCATTTACCTGTCTTGTGCACTGAATTCCACATTCGGTCCGTAAACTGAATTCAGTCCTGGAAAAACAAGATGAGTGTAATATATTATAATGAATAGATTATGTATAAATATACCTGACATACATAACACAGTACTTGTAAAGACATTTAAAAAAAAACTCTAATTGCCTTACATGTTTAACATGAAGAATGTAATCCTAATTTTGAAAGGTCGGAAATCTGTATGTAACTTTTGTCATTTTCACACAGTTTTGTGTCTTACTAGTTTTTTAGCATCACCGTTTACGTATTCTATAAAGAAAGTTTGTCAAAGTGGCCAGCATTTCAAAGTCTAAACCATTCTTGGTGAAGACCTTTTTGCAACTTGTAACGGTTCAATGCACAAATGTTGTATAAATTACACATAAAACATACATCTTGATTTAAAAAAATTTCATACTATATATGAGATGCTCAAAACTTGTATAATTGAATATAACATCAATATTTTATTTGTGTTTTTCATAATTCATGTGCACTATTCACTTTGTCTGTGCCAAAGTAAAGAAAACTTGTATGTGTAGATGGTTGGGAAGTTGGCTACTTTGACCTTAAGTAATCCTGCTGTTACTGTGTTATGTTTTCAATTGAATGTTTTCTGTGTGTAAAAATCTTTTTTATCACATTTAAAAATTTTGAGCTTGAAAATTTTAATATTTTCTGGAGATTTTATTAACGATATGCCAAGAGCTAATCCTTGAATATAAGTCTATTCATTTTCTCTTAAATGTGATATTTGCCATTTCTTAGGGAAGGGAGTAAAGTATTATTGTCAAATTTTCTGGTCTAATTTCAAAGACAATATACTAACACTTTCACAAAACGATAGATAGTTCTGCACTTTCTCCTTTGATAATAATAAATTTTGCATAACCAAGAGTACTTGCTCCTAATTTCTAAAATTAACTAAGGTGCTTTGTATAGGTAAATGGAAGTATGAGCGAGATACTCTCTCAGCGACCTTTTTTATTTATTTTTACTTACATCCTTTATTCCTCTATTTCAAAATATGGTTCGTATTTTTACTAAAAAAATTGAAACCTTAACTGCTCAAGGAAGCAAAAGTATTAAAGATAATGCGAAAATCCTAGAAAAGCATTAACGAGTCTATTTAGTCGCAAGAAGACCTTCAAAGTAGGAAGCAAATTCAATTTTATTTGCAACCATCAAATTTTCCAGATCAAAATAAGCTCGTAATTTTCCTCTCAAATTCATCTCTAAAACTCACGAGGCAATTGAACAATTTTCAATGAAATTATCAATTAATAGCTATGCATGAGATGCTAATTAAAAATCGGTAATCACTTTCAAAACAATTTTATTATTCCAATTCACGGCTTTAATATATTTGTTTACTTAGTTTCGCTTTGTTAATTGTAATATATTTTCAGCAATCAAATTTTAAATATCCTCATTTTTAATTATGCTCTCAATGCATGCAAAATCATTAAATATTTTTAACGAAAACTTGCAATTAAATTTATATTTTTTCCTTAATGCACAACTAGGTGGAACATTCAATGTAATTCTAAATGCACAACAAAGCATTATTTTTTTTTTATTCATTAAATTTTAAAATTTGAAAGCCAAGTAAACCATACTTTAGGACAAATGAAAGTATACATAAATGCATACCATATTTCGCAACAGAGGGTGTATGATTATTTTTTGCATACCCTATTTTTTTATTTTCAGTTTTGCATAAAAATATTTTCATAATGCGACTTAAATAAGTTAAATACGTAATTGAAAACTTTGCCTGAATCCTGAAAAAAATGATTAAAAAAGCTAGTTTTAAAAAGCATTTCAAATTTATTTAAAAATTGCTTTCAAATATATACATGAAAGGTACCCAAAGTGGCTCTCGCCAATCTATCCGAATTTTAATACGCAGATTATCTTTGAAGCTAAGAGATCGTGAAAAAAGTTCTATCAATTTAGAAGTTGTTCTAGAATCATAAGTAATTTAAAGTTACAATTTTTGTCAAACACTAGCATCTGATTTCTGCATAATTGACAAGAAGAGCGCTGCTTGTAAAGTGTTACTGTAGAATTTGTACAACTTTCTTGTAGCTTAGCACAGAACTTTATTGAATTAAGCATTAAAATTTAGCGTATCTGAGAAACTTTCGTTACAAAATAATTTTGAATAAAAAGTAGCTTGAAATAGGCTATTTTGCTTAAAATACAAAATATATTATTTTAAAAATAATATAAATACGCAATTTTATTTAAGCAATCGATTCTAGTCTAATCGTTTCCATAATGTTTTCTCTGACTGATATTAAAACTTTTAAACCTGAGGAAATACCGTATGTTTTTAATAAAAACCAGAATATTCTTACTTAACGAAATACTATTTTAATCAGTAAAGAACTCTATGTCTATTGTTCCTTTGGAATAGACCAGTGTTTCCCAAACTTATGACTTTTGTGTACCCTTTCTAAATTTTTCGTAACGCTGAGTACCCCTAATAAAAAAATTAATGAATTTTTTACTATGAAAAATCGCACAAAAAGTAAAAATCACAACTGGCTGTTGACACCATTAATTATTAACAGATAACTCTGCAAAAAATATCCAATAGAAAAATACGTAATCGTAAATTTTCATGGCTAGCTTTGTTTTTAAATAAAATTTTTTGTAATTTTCGTTTGTTGCAAGATATTTCGCATAAGAACGCGTATCCCTGCTAAACTGTTCCCGTACCCCTGGGGGTACGCGTACCACACTTCGGGAAACACTGGAATAGACAACTGGAATTGGCTCAACAGCCCTGAATAAGCTTTCTCCAGGATCCTCTGTTTTCAGCAACTGTTTCAACACAATCAATCGATCACAGCTAGGGTCTGAGGCTTAGTAACAATGGTTTTAACCAGAAAGATTTTCTTACAGCAGCGGTCTTCTTTCATACTGATTAGAGGACCAGCACATTTGAATCTTTGTAATTTTATAAATTTTACCACATGAGGTAGTCTATGAATGGTTGATAACAAGTCTTTAAATATCTTCAGCAGCATCTTACTGAATGTTTTTTTCCTCATTGCTGTTGAATCTAAAGTACTCCTTTCAAGTTTTTTTATTAAATCTTATATTCTTTAAAATGTATACCCATAACCAAAATGAAATATTCAAAATTTTGGCAAGTAGACCTAATTAGTTTCAAAGTCGTTCTGTTATTTGAAATATCAGCTTAATAGGCGAGTCCCTTCAGGTACCTTTCTTGTACCTATTTCTGTAGGCAATTTTTTGTTTACAGAAATTTTTATGCGATAAGTATATGTTTCCTGTTCTTGCAATTATATCTATTCCTACTTTAAAACATTTATAACTATTTTAAATTGTACAGAAAAATTTTTTCTTTTATTGCAAACTTTTTTTTTTGGTTGCCTAGAACAATTATTAGTGTGATTTGCTTAAAAATGGATATTCCTAACTCGCTTTCCTTTTTTTTTATAATAATTATTCGATAATTTTTTGTACTTGGGTATTTTTTTTCTCCTGCAATTTATTAAAAATGTTTTAAACTGAACATTTCTTCCTGAGATATTTGACATCAAAAAAACTAAGCCATTATATGTTTAGTCAATGTAAAATTTTAACTTTTTTTCAGAAAGTTATCTGTACAGTTTTGATATGAATGTTAAAACGATTACTTGTCAAAATTTTAATTTTATAACTCTTTGAAAACTGTAAATTTTGTAATATTTCAAGGAATATGAACTAAAAAATAACCCATCTTAAATATCGATTTTTAGTTTTGTACATAGCTGAATTACGCAATGAATTCTGATTTCTTTGAAATTGTTTCCCGAGAACAATTCTTAGGGTGCACTTAAACTCTTCACCAATAAGAAGTATTTTTGCACTTTTTTTACATAAAACTAATACTGTCGATTTTATTGTTAGCTTTAAAAGAGCTGTAAATTAGTAGTACGTTATTTATTTATTTATTGATTGATTGATTCACATTTAGTGTGTATTCTCAGTGTTCCTTCTTGTCCAACAAAAGCTTTTATGCTATACAACTGGATACATTTTTCATGATCATAGGGGTTTGTATTTTTGTGTTATGTTGCTGAAAACATAGCAAACATATTAGTGGCATTTCTGTGCTGTTATGCCTTATTGACTTTTTGCTCTCCCTAAACGATGATAAAATCGTTTAGGATTTGTGTCTGTACAGAAGATGGAAACAAGAAATTTAGAAACAAAAATAGATAATTTTTTCGGGGTATGCTGTTCACATGAAAAGGACAGAGACATATATATATTATTAAAAGATAAAACATTTTATGTTGTTTGTTTTATTTCATTTCACCAATCACCAATCATTTCACCAATTTCAATCACATAATTCATTAAAAAATTGAAAAGTTTAACTATGTAAGTGTCAAACAAAGCAAATACCGCTTGTCACATTTAAATATCAAATGAAAAATACTGCGAAATGCGATATACAAAAGAGTGCATTTAATATTGCATATTTTATCAATATTACAACACCTTATTTGATAACGGAGAGGCGGAACACTGAATGAATTGAAACTATGCTTGAGCACGCTTAAAGTCTGAAGCTATTTCCATAGCTTAAAATTGCATAAAATTGTATAATATTTAACTTAGATATATTTTCGCACAAAGGCCTCATAATTTCATAAACCTTAAGCTCTGTCGACTTTAATTTGTTTTCATAAGTTTTAAGATAAAAATGAAATTAAATAGAAAACAATACCTCAATTCTCCGTACAGCAATGTCTGACGCGCAAACCAGTCTACGTTAAAAAATTTACTTTTCGCTCCTAAAAACCTTGCAAGTTATATTTAATTTTTTAATTTAATTTAGTAATGGAAACAGTGCCACTTTTATCTAGTTCGGGAATTCAAATGTGTAAATAAGCACGAAATAAAAATGTTGCTTCTTATATATTGTACAGGTTAAACATTCTTACATTCTTTTTTACTTCATTTTGATATTATTCGATCAAGCGCAAAAAAATTACATAGGAATTAATACTTCACTTGTCTGTATAAAAAATTTTAAATTTCTCCTCTTTGACACATTTCCAATCAGAATTTCAAGATGACAAATAAAACTTACATTAGAGGACAAAAGAAGGGAAAACTTCAGATATTCTTATTGAACCAAAATGACAACTTTTAAAACAGTGTCGGGCTTTTCCCTAAATATTTCTGTGTTGAACTACTTTGGAACTGGCCTACAACGGCTTCACTTTGAAAGTGATGTAAAATCGTAAAGTAATTTATGCATTCTTGCTTTTGGCATGTACACCATTTGCTCAGCCTTCGATTAGATTTATGAAATTGTTTTAGTTAAGAAAACTCCGACAAAGATGTTTATAAACAACACTTTTTCTTTTTTTTTAACTAAATTCATTGAAAGATTCAGTACAGTCTAAGAAAAAAATCACTGAGAGAAAGTTTTCCGATATATCTTACAGCTCTAGTCATTAATAATACATAAAATGGAGAAAAAAATTAGGTTTTTTTAACTTGTTTTGAAATAATGCAAGAATTATTTTGAATTTATTGCGGAATATTGTATTATTTAGTTTTATTATCAACGTTTAGCAACCGATAAATATTCAGGATGCGCGGATCACAATGTTCAACTCTGTAACATCCTAATTTTAAACTCAAACCGAAAGACTATAGAGCTTCTTACTAAAAGCTGTTATGTTTAAGGTAGATGAGATGGTCGGACACAGAGGCTATACGAAGTTATATTTTTGAGAGGGGGAGATTCCCTATTTGCCGAATGAAATTTTGAATTTGATCGAATCATTAAAAAGCATGCAATTCATTAGTTTCAATAAAAAAATTATTTTGTTGCTTATATTTTCACAATACGTTAATTTTTCCAACAATATATTACTAATTTAATGACTTTATACTTAATTATTTAGTCAATGAGCTGCGATTGGTCAATGGGTAAGGATTTAAACTGAAGGGAAGAACTGGGATTTGATCCCCAATGTCGGTTAGAAGTCACCCAGCTTCATATCAACGAGTATCAACTTGTCTATTAAGTACTTAAGTAAGTAATGCGCAATGCTGACCACATTGCCACACTGAGGAGCCCTAACCTCTGTGAAGCCCTTGGAACACAAAGGGCTGTTGCGAAAATGCCTTACTTCTATTCTAGTTAATATATAAAATAATGAACCATTTGATAGATAAATATAAAAAATAAAAAAGAAATTTGTTCGCAGCTAAGAAGACAATTTTTCAATCAATTATGAGAATAATACAAATAATTTATTAATCGTCTGATCTGGCCGAAAAACGAATAGAAATGAAACACGCATTTCGAGAGTCATGTTTTAAAATAAAATTATAGTATCAGTAGTTAAAAATTTTTAAAAAAAAAGGAAGATTAAAAAATTATTGTAAATAAAAAGTTTAATTTATTTAAAACAGAACTTATTTACAATATCTTTGTTTGTTGAATTTAAAAAGTGAATGATAAAGTAGATACGGATACAGTAAACAGGACTTAGTACCTAATTGTTCCAGTTAACATACACAATAATTAATAATAATTAATAAATTAAATGAAACCAGCATATAAACTGTGTAAATAAAAACTATTAATTTAAAATTACTAATGATGATTCTAAGTTTGAATTAATTTTCTCCTTTTTTTGTAGCATCGAAGGGTTTTGTAAGAGCATCATTCTTTTCTTCAAATTTTTATTTAATATCCTAATCTGTATATCCAATTTTTTACATTTTATTTTAATTTCATTAAAGGCTACGTCCGCGCTGCTATATATTGTTCCCCAATACTAGGAGCTTTACAAATTTTTTTACTCCAAATAAATTAAAAATTTAAACGAAGTAAAACACGTTATTCATTATTTCATTTGTGTTTTCTAATTGAAATAAGAGAGACTGATTTTGAGTTAATATGCCAGAATGCCCAAAAACATTCACCAAATTGTAAAAATGTTTAAGAGGTCTATATCTCGGACTAGTGTAAACATTTATGTGTATACTATGGAGAAATTATACATCCAGTAAAGTATGCCTCTTCATACACTATATTTAACAAGTTGTACAAATCTGCTGTGTTAGGAACAATTTCAAGTTTTCCAGGCATGGATTTTTTTGCGTATATATACATATGTATACATATACATGGCCGTTCTCACTGAATCTCATATTTCTTTTCACGGATCGCATTTTCGTCGATGGTGTAATACTAAGTTTTTACTTAATGCGACTATTATTACTTAATGCGACTGTTTTACTTAATGCGACTCATGAATTTCTAATTGCCGTAAAAGGAGAAAGAAGTCTATTTGTCTCTGCGGCGAGCAGAAGCTCATTAAGCGCATTAACCGCATTCAGTGAGAATAGTCCTTTTAATACTAATCGGATGCAGTGAGAAAGACCCGTAAGGAGTTATTCTTGTTTCGTCTGCGTCATTGCCAGAAAATTGCCGTTTCACAGCCAGCGATTTACATACATGATCGCGCATCAATGCGATTCACCCATACGCGAGCAGTTCGTCTAGCAAACAGTTTAAAAACATTCGCATGCGCGTCTAAGGCAATCGCGCACAGTATGAATGCTCCCTTTAACGTGCAAGCAAATTTTCTGTTTTGCTCAGTTCTTACTACACAAGATACACGCATCTTCGATCGCTATTGAGGGAGAAAGAGAACTAGATAGAGAGACGAGTTTTTCGCGGGAGAATGCATTTCACCAATTAGTTTCTCAGTTTCTTTAGATCACATGTGTGTAAACTGCAAATAGTAATAATCCCCTTATTGGAGCAATAGCATATACGATGGCACGTGCCATCGCATTACGCTAACCAACGCACCAACGTATATTACCGTGATTCACGCATACGTTACAGTTCATCTTACATGTAGAAACAATTGCAAGCGCGCCTAGGGTTATAAACAGTTCGAATGGCCCATAAGAAAACATCTTCGCTGTATGCAAAAAAATGCGAATTTGGAGATACGTATAAGAAAATACTCCGAATACGTATTGGTGAAATACTCCGAATTCCCACTCGTGTATTTTTAACAAGAATTGAGAACATATTTGCATCGACTAATCCTGAGAAGATGAGTTAGTCTGAGAGTATTGAGAGCTTCGGGACCCAGAGTTAACAGAATCTGCTTCAAGCTGCTCTGACGATACCGTTCGAGAACAAACTGAAAAGTTTAATCGGTATCCATCTTTAGAGAATAATAATAGTAGAGGCACTCCTTTTTTCTCCTTTTGTTACTAATAAACGATTTTGATAGGAATTCAAATGTCAATTCAACACTCAAATACGCTAATTGGGGGAGGAGACCGATTCCATACTTGGAACTACCTGCCTTCCATTTCCTCCTTCTGTTCAGGTGTATGGAAATGTTATATGATGTTTCAATATTCCATAATATTTTTCAAATTTAGATTATCAAATATATCTTTTAAATTCCCATGATGCTCGCATTAAGCACTATGTTTGATGCAGCTTTGAGATCCGTATAGTTTTCATAAAAAAATTGTAGTCGGTTTTAAAATCAGGGCAAACTAATTTATCTTACTTCAATGACTATTCGCGATCGCAACCCTCGAATACGCCATTTGGGGAGAAGAAATTAAAACAGAACCAAAACAGAAAACCGAAACAGAAACTAACGTACTTCCTTCGATCGAAATGGGCTGCAGGTGGCGTAGAGCAGAACTCTCTACCTATGGCAACACTTCGCATGCTTTCCCCATTAGCGAGTGGAGAGTCATAGAGGATGGAAGTACGTTGGTTTCTCTCTCGATTATCATATAGATTAAAATCATTTAAGTTGGAAAACTGTGAAAACTGAAAACTACATTAAACATAGTTCTAAAGAAAAGCATCACGGAAATTTTAAATATTTTTATTAAATAAAAGGGAAAATATAGTAGTACATTCCTATACAACTGAAAAGAAGAGGAGAGGGGAGGGAGTATGGCTAAAGGCATGAAACCAGTCAGATGGCGTAATCGAGCGTTGCGATCGCCCATGACTCTCTACATGATAGCATGTTAAGTGTTGTCATCATAGGTAGAATTCTGCTCTACGCAACCCATAACCCATTTCAATCGCCAATCAACAAATTAATGGACTATTTCACAGAATGTGGTTTTCGCATTTCTAATCACCGTAGAGAGGTAAAAAAGAATCTGACTGGTAAGTTTTTTAGCGAAAAATATTTTTCCCCAATTAGGTTCTCATGTCTTTCTATTGGTGATCTGAGATGCGGCAACCACATTTGGTGTGAATGCTCCTAAAGTTCAGCAGTTTTTTAAAACGTTCAAAATTTGGTATCTTTTTTCTATGGATGGTGTTTTCAGTAGAAATGTAAACAATAACAATCTCGAGCTCGGCACCTATTCTAGTTCCGGTTAAAAAGTTTGCAGCTGCTTACTACATGTTATTCTGATAGGCGATGTTTTCAAACGGATAATTTTGTTTTCAATAAAAGAAATAAATTAGATAATTTCTGAGCTCAAATCTGCCGTATTTCATAAGATATTAATGTTATTATGTAATTCTATTGAGTTTGGAGTGAAAACTTATTTTAGTTATTTTGTTATTTATTATTAAAAAAGGTGACATGGTTGCTAGATTTTGAATAACTCGCTTTTTTGGCAGTCTTGATTTGGCCTCTTTTCATAAGTTTATTACTGTTTGCTCTTGTTGCAAGCTGTGTACCATCTTACGCTAGTGTTAACAATTTAGCATTGTAAACACAAGTATTGTTAGCATTATAAACACAAGTAATAAGTAATCAAATACATTGTTTGCAAGAATCTCAAAACACAACGATGCCAAATGGCTTTAAAATACAACGGAAACAGTAACCCGGAAATTTAGGCGGTACCGAGCTTGCAGCGTTCCCTAGTGTAGAAAACACCATCCATTCCTCATTTTTATAAAGATATCTTTTTAAGTTAGCCTAATTAGAAAATATTCTAATGATTATAATATTAATATGATAATGCTGAAGTTTAAAGGCTGAAAAAAAGAACTCGGTACATGTGAAATACTGCAAAAGATATGATGCAATAATATGATGGCGCGTTTTTTCAATCTGCGGCGTAAAAATATATCGGAAGCAGTGACCCGGAAGTCTGGAAAGAGCAATTTTACCACTAGCGCCACCACCCTTAGCTTTACACGATCACCCATCCATACTCCTCAGAATATTCCTCATTTTTTTCACTTAGATTTGAATTTGTTTCTCCTGATTTTAGATGAATTTTTGCCTGTGCAGACATTAAAATAATTCATCAGTTGATAATAAACTGATATATAAAAACATTTCATAAATGAAATTTGAACACAGCTAACCGCATTTGCGCTGTAATCACGGAAAGCGCCATCTGCGGACGAAAAAGTTAAGCAGGTTAGTTAAAAATATTTTTTTAACTGCAACCTTTTATTTACATACAATCGAATTGCGGCTTGTTTCGTTTTGGAAATTTAAGTTTTGTTTACGATTGTTGAGCGACGTACTGGGATCAACATTATAGCTTATATCAATTTTCTGTTATTGCAATGCATGTAGATTGTAACTACTTAAAAAGAATAGAAATTCTTTAGTATAACAGGAACGATTAGCTTATTCTTTTTTTAAGAGATAGATTTTATTTTATTTTCTAATTTCATTTCTTACCTTTGGGGTAAGTTATACAGAATACTTATTATATCTAAATATTATTTCATAGTTACTTGCGATTTTCTCGAAGGCAAGGCTAATTCGATTTTATAGAAAGAAATAAGTTATATTTAAAGTAGTAAACTGTATTTGGACTGAAGAATATGAATATTTTATTCATTAAAGAATGCATTGGGATATTTCATATTATAGTATTATATGCTTGATAGATTTATATCATCTGATAATAAGTTAGATTAATTGTATAAAATTTTATAATTTTCTTAGACTTGACACTATAAAAAGACTTTTCGTGCCGAATAAAAGATTAAAAAAGAAATTGCTCTCATCTATCCTGTGTCCTTTTTGACGCAATAAATAGTTCATTACTTCTATTAATTGAGGCTCATTTAATTTCTCTGTGAATTGAAACCCAGACTTTTATAAAACTGAAGCATATTTTGTTGCTACACTGTTAAGTATAGAATAGTGTTATTTTACTGAGGATTCTTTTTAAAAATTGTAGCGAGATGGCTTATATTAGAAGAAAAATACCCATCTTTGCATTATAACGAAATTACCTTTAAAAAAAATAACGTAAATTAAGTGTCTAACAACTAATAATGAAAGCATTTCAAGCATACTGAAATATCATGTACTTAATTGAATTGCTCTTTGAACTGATGAAAAGTGATCTGTATCATAAAATTTGTTTCAGTGCTTCTGATATTTAAAAATAGTGTGTGTTCTCTTTTTTTTTTTTTTTTTTTTTAGGAATTGCATTACTGAATTATGCTTATAAGTTTATTTAAGCATTTTTTACTTCCTTATGCTATATAAACGTATTGCCTAAAAGAAAAAGAATATTTTCTGCTTTATCAAATATAATGCAATTAACTTTATGTAACGATTTTTTTATTAATTAGTTTGACTTCCTTAAGTTTATGAATGGGAACTAAAATTTAGTTTTATAAATAGCTTCTATTTCAATAGATTTTGAAACTTATTGTGACTGAAAAATAAAAAATGTGCTATAATATCTTAGGGCAAATTTCAAACCAAATACAGTGTTCTAGAGAAATATTAGACTGAGAATTTTCTGCAGGCCTGGGTTGGCATACGTAAAACAAATACTGTGAAATGACCCTTTACATATGTAACAAATCTGTTCTAACTCCTAAATATTTTATGTGATTAAGGCTTCTTTAATTCAGATATTAAATTAGTATTGAAATAATTAGACTAAAGAATTTTGTTAAGATTTCTTAAAATTAAGAATTTAAGTTTTCCCCTTCTTCTAAAATGGCTCTCAAACTTTTGAGGATCATTTTTCCTTCCTGTCATTTTGTCATATCCATAAGAACTGGGAAAATATTACAAATGGAAGTCATGTGAATAATGCATCATATAAAATATTTACTATGTTTCCAAACCTGGTATTTTATTTATAAGAGTATTCAAGGAAACTAAATCTAAATAATAGAGACACAGGTTTAACATATTTGGGAAAATTTTCTGTCTTAAAAACATGCAGGGTAATTCCTATTCTGTCTGTTAGGGTATACTACTTTTACTTTAACTTCAATTGGAAAAAGTTGTCCCGGAATTTTTTTTAGTCAGAGAAACAAAAGTTAGTACATAGAACTGAGAAAAATATGGATTAACCAGAGAATAATTATATTTGTCATCTATAATGAAGTTATGTGTTGACTTTGTTTTAAAACACTTAGAACATGGATACAAAAACTTTATTAACTGGGATAATAATGTCATTTAAGAGATTTATGTTGATAATAATGACGTTAAAATTAATCTTCTCAATTTTCTTCTAGTCGCACAGTTCTTTCTTTGACTCACTCTTTTAGTTTTTTTCACTCTGATTTTAGTTTGACAACATTATTTAAAATCCTTAAATTGTTTTAATCAAATTATTAAATTTGTATTGCAATTGTTTTTTTATTCTACTGGTATTGTAAATTTGCTAAAATTTATTAAATTTACAGTATGATGTTAAGTGAAACGACTCTCAAAGATGAATTTGTTAAAGCAGAGCTTAGTAAATTTGTCAAGACTCATATTGGTCTGGATGTATTAAGGTATACTTCTCATTTATTTGTTTATCTATTTATTTATTATTTATCTCTTATGATAATTTGTTATTGATTATAAAAAGATCTTTATCATATCAAAATATGTATAATTAATTTACTTTGGTGTTAGACATAAACTTTTTGGTGTCTGATGAACTCTTCAGGTTGGATATAACTTATAACAATTTTAAAATTGCTTAAACTTTTGTCTTAATACTATAAATATTTTTTCCCATTAAATAGCTTCTTTAAATTTAAATTGTCCTCTATTTCCTATTATATTAGGTGGATCAATGTGTTTTATAACATTTTCCATCTGGTAAAAGTTAATTGAAAAATCACTACTTTTAACTGTGTAGAGTATATTAACAGCAATGTTAATACAGCTCATATTTAAGCAACATTTCCTTAAGTCTAATAATTTTAAAAATCCTAAGATAGAAAAAATAATAATTGTTGCTAACTTTTTTTCTATTTTTTTATAAATAATATGGGGAAAAATGCTGAGAAGTTTCTAATTTTTAAATACAATAAAAAAATCTATTTAAAAATGTGTTAGTGTACAATTAAAGAAAAAAAAATTTCAATATTATCTAACAATTTTTTGTTCAAAATAAAAAAGATCCTTTCACACAGAGAAAATAAGTTTATTGCTTTATTTATCACCTGTATAAAATTAAATAATCCTTTTGTATAGTTTTTTACAGTTTATTGTATTTGATGCATCAAAGCAGACGATATTTATTAATATACCTTTTACATGTATTTAGCGGTGTATGTAGAGAGGCGCAAGTGAGGATATATGTCCTTGGTCCAGCATAAGAGAAACACCAAATTTTTAGAAATTAATTCAAAATAAAATTCAGAATACAATTTTTTTCCCTTTTAAATGCTCCCACTCCAGTTTCATTTACTAATTATAAGCCCTATAACTTACTTCAAATTTTTATTCCATTTACCTAAAAATTGAATTTTATATATATTATCATTGTAGTTTGCTTTGCATCTGGGTTTATTTTATCTTGAAAATTTGCCATACAGTTGGAATCAATAAACACTTATCATTTAATGAAAAACAATGAACATCTAAGTGTAATAAAAAAATTAGCAACATTTACTGTTCAATTTTAAACCAAATCAGATAAATGTTTTTACGTTTTCAAGTTACGTTGATTTATAGTTCTGAAATATTATTCATTGTAAAATTTACTTAATGAATTTCGATTTACAGAATCTGAACTTTTAGCAGTCCCAAAAAGCTCACTTAAGTGTGACATATCATCGATAAAATATGTCCGGTGGGGGCAAAAACTAAGTTTCTTCATAGCTCGGTAAGCCCTAACTATGCCTTTGCTTGTATTAGCAAGGTCTTGTACTTACTATGATAACACTTAACAAGCATTTATGCAAACCTAAGTATAAACATGTGCTTAAATTTAAGAATGGTTTCTGAATCTGGGCTTTAGTTGCTATTCTCAAAAAACCAATACAAACTAAAAATAAACAACTACTGAATATTCTAAAAAAAAGTTTTGCTCTAAATACGTACACTTTTCAAGCTCATCAAGGAAAAATAATTTGAAATATTCTAAATTGAGCTGTTTATCTAAAAAAAAAAAAATGCAATTGATTGTAATTTTATGTTCATAACATAAGCTGATTTTATTATGTTACTGAGGTGTAATACATTATTATTAATTAACTTAACTGCAAATAATATTTTGATGGCTTTATTCATATTTCACTTTATTTTATGAAGAAAAAGTGAAATGTGAATTGATGAAAACTAATATAATGAAAAGATTCCACTATTTATTCCATTTTCTATTATTAGTATGATTTTTTTTTCTTCAAATTACTAGTTGAGAATTAAAGATTAATGCATTCGGAATTTTGTTCAATCCTGCAAATACTTTGAAAGCCTCACCATGATGGAACTAAGTGGTATTTTGCATATACTTTTGAATTCTTTATAAGTAGTGGAGAACAAAATCACATTAAATCAAGTTTATTAATGTATGAATAATACATTACGTACTTAAATATTTTTACCACTAGAAAAATTAGCTCACTTGAAAGAGCAAGTTGGTATCTCTTATGCATATCCAATAAATAAAAGCATTTTGTAACTTTCTGATAATTTAGTAAAATTATAGGTTTTGAAAAAGAGATATTTCAAAATTTTACTTATTACCTACATATGCACTATTATTATAAATATTAATTTAAAATTGCATTTGTATGAGTCATTTGAACTCAAATTTTCTGAAAGTAAAAATCTTAACAAAAAGATTATGAGAGCTCTTTCTTGGAAATTTATACTTTCGTATGATGCTTATTTTACTGCTTGATAGAGAAAAGAAAAATAGAAATTTATATTATAACAAACAACCAAATGTATTGAAGAAAGTACTTTAAAAATTAACTAACTTTGCCATTGTAAAATGAAGTGCAAAATTTAATTATTCTACTAAGTTCAAATTTCTTTAAAAGATTTTATAACTAAAGAGTTTCTTTATAAATAATAAGTAAATGTGAAAATTATTCAAATAAACTTAAACATTATACTTTTTCAATATCTGTAATTTTTCAATGTATCAATCAATCATTATTTTATTTAATATATATGAAGCAATGAGTATCAAAACATGCTAAGCTGTTTAAAAAATAGACATAAAATTGAATTCTTCGAAGAATCAATGAGCCTCAGCATTTTAATGTTAAAATTAAAGCTCAAACTTTCATGGCAATATAGGAAATAATTATTTGCACATTAGAGTGAAATGTATTTTACTTGAAGCTTTTTGTTTTGACACGGTTTAATATCTTAGCCTCTTTTATGTCATTGGAATCTCATTTCTTGTTATTTACCTTTTAATTTTTCTAGTGACTGTATTTTAATATTGTACATTTTTTTTTTCTTCCCTTTTTTATCTTACATTCATACATGTTTTCATAGCTCCATTGATGAAATTGTGTTGAGCTATATTATTGGTATATTAGAATCATTAGATAGTGTAAGCTCCTCAGATGATGCTTTTGATGTGGAAGAATTTATAGAGATGATGTGTGCTTATATCCCAGCCTTCTCTGACATTCCCAGGCAAGTAAATAAATTTATTACTTCTAAGTCAGATCAATTCTCTTTTGAAGTCAATTCTCTTTTTTTTTCATAATTTTTTTTTCTGATCAATTTTTTATATTTTTTGTGAGATGGCAACTCTTGCTTTTCAGATCTTCGAAAAGTACAAGTAAAAATTTAGTTCCTTTTCTTCTATTTTAAAGCGTATTTTTTAAATAATTAAAAGGTGAGAAATAGATTATTTTAAAGTATGCTTGGTAGATTAATTTTTTTGTTGTTTTGTAATGGAAAACTTATCCTGCTCCAGAAAGGTGTTAGGTACTATGGAAAACTGAGGTGTTTTGGGTTAAAATTTTATTTTAAGGATAAAAACATTTTTTATTCGTATCTCTAGTTTTTTTTTTAAAAAAAAGAAGCTTCATAATTTAGATTTTATGATTTTATTTTTATCACTATTAAATTTTATTTACCTTTAATAACACTTATGAATTCTGTTTGAATTTTGTTAATTTTTTGTAAGCAAATATTCTAATAAACCTTGCTGAATGTTGAAATAATTATATAGGTCTAAGAGTCATTTGTGTAAGAGTTACAATTGATATACTTAGTGTATAGTGTATTAGTATTATTTTAATATATGAAATTCATTAAACATTTTCGAATAAAATAATGACATGATTAAAACTACATATTCTTCACTCTGGATAATCAGTAACAAGTTTAAATAAATTAAAGTGATTTTTTTAACAAGTTTGTAGTTGCTTTAGTTTTAAAATATTTCATTTATGAGGATGTTGAGTGAAGGCATGGAAAAAAGTGGAATGAACCCAGAGAAGGTTAGGCTTCATGTTTGATGAAAATATTCAATTATAACCTTTTACTAAGCAATGAGAACATAAATTCATATTCCTAATTTGATAAATTAGGTTATGCAAATTAATGAAAATGTCTTATGACTACGAATCTGAAGAGTTGTTTTATCAAGATTATGTTGACAACACAAATGTTGAGAGCTTTGTTTGAATATTCCATCATATTCATTGAACTGTGTGTCTACATAAGTCCAGTACAAAGCCTGTATTCCTCTATTTTTTAGCATTAACTAATAATAAAATTTTTTTTACTCTTGTTTGCTCTATAATAAGGTCACTTCATACAGTAGCACATCTATTGTTCTAGCAGTTTTGGAAGAGGTATTCTCATTTTATTGCTTCCAAATAAAATAATTTATAATAGGAACTGTAATATTGAGTACTGTACTTATTATTTACTTTTTTTTTCATTCCTCATTTCATTCTTTTGCAATTTTCTCAATGTCTCTGGAATTCTGAACAGGCACCAGTCTCCCTGTACTATATATTTATCTAAATACATTTTTTCTGGTTTATTACTTTATTGACATATATCATCAAACTAATATTTAATGCTACTGATAAATAAATCACACTTTAATCATAAATAAGAGATTAAATATTATACTGTTTTAATATCATTAAATCTATCTACTATTTTTGTATTGATTTTGTCTTGTCATGTTTGTTTGTGTTGTCTTGTTTGTGTTTAAACATAAACTTTGTTGTTTTAACGAGAGAAATTTCTTTTTGTTGTTACAAATAGTTTAGATTGAACAATTACTAAAATCTCTAGATATAACATGTATCCTGAAAAATTCTAATTGGCGATAATTTAACAACAATTTTCACCTTGTATTGACTTAATTCTTTTTACTCAAACAGTGTAAGAGAAGACATACACATTGAGAAATACTTACAGGGGTCTGTGCAGACATTTTGCGAACGGTCTGTTTTTGTAAAATTGTGAAAAATTTACTCGTAGTTTGTGAATATAAAATATACGATAAGTCGCATTCTTTCAACCAGGGTCCGCTTTTGTGAATTTGTGCAAATAAGGTCCGTTATTGCAAAAAAACTTTTTCAGGGAGTTTTTAAATTGTAAAGATATACAAGATTATGCTCAGCACTGTAAAATTATAATTAAAAAAATTAAATTTTAAAAAATAAACAGCAAATGCAGCTACTAAATTGGCGATGCAACATACAAATATTTGGTATTTAGCCTATACTGCTGAACGCAGAATATTCATTTCGGACAAATAAAAAAAGAAGCGTCTGTCAAAGACAAAATTCAGTTAGTTTACATCTGTCTTTCTTCCTCCCCCCTTCCTAGAAAGGGTTTATTCGATTAACAAAACAATAATGAAGATAAACAAATTTGTGAAGGATCCGATTCGAAGATAAAAACAGACCCTTCACAAAATATTTTAACTTAAAAATGGACCCTCGGCAAAATAATTTAAGTTAAAATATTTTGTGAAGGGTCAGTTTTTATGAAAAGATATTTTGTGAAGGGTCCGTTAAGGGACTCAAATTTCTTCTAAACAGACCCCTGACTTATGTTTGATTTAATGATTATCTTTAGGATAATTTTTGTTTAATTGATAATCCATTTTCTTGTTATAGAGGAATAATGATTAAATGAACTGTTCTTATTTTGTTTAGTTCTCATGTGTACGACTGGATGCTTAAACTTGCAAAATTACTAAAAGAAAAAGAAAAAAGAGAACGTAAGTTTTCTTTGACATTATATTTTTCTTTGTTTTGTGATTAATATAATTTGTGTTTTTGAAGTAGAAAAAGTTTTTCAAAACTTTATTAAAACTTGAATGTCCTCTTCATATTTAATGATAAAATTAGCAGTTTTGATTTATAATCGTTAAAAACAAAAAAAGCATATTCTAATTTTAATTGAGTTTTCTTCCTTTTTGTTTGAAAAATGTTCTGTTTGTTTATGATGTGCATTTTTTAATGTATCTTGTTAAAAAATATTTGCAGTTTGTTTTTCATTTGAATTTTTAAACAAAATGCCAAACTATTTTTTTTTATAAACTGTGAATTATGCTACCAATTTGATGCCGTCATTATGTAATTTAATTGCAACTAATTCATCTTGTTGGGTATTAACACTCAATAAGCTTTATACTATTCTCTGATTGTAAAATTTATCCTCTGATCGTAGCCCTTTTGGAGAAAAAAAAACCTGTTTATCATACAATTTTAAATATATATTCAAATTCAACCTAATATAAAGTTTACTGTTAATAAATTTGCTATTAAATATTTTATTAATTGAATTTGAAATCAGTTAGACTCACCAGTTTCTGTTTGCAATTTAGCTTTGATACTTTTGCATCTTTTTTAAATATAAGTATATTTATAGGATTAAAGATATGCTTTTAAAATAAATATAATGGGAATTTCTAAAAAGTTTTTTTTTATTTCCAATGGCAGACATGAAAGACAAATTTGTAGCTGAGAATAATGCAAAGAAAGAACACAAAACGAAAACAAGAGCTACAAAAAGAAAGAGTCTATAGGTCATTAATAATGCATCTCGCCCGCCAATAACGTTCCCACAAGGGCCCAGGAGGAAGTGCAAGGCAACGCCTCAGATGGTTAGAGTCCATTTCTTCTTGCAGGTTACATAATGGACAAAAGGGGCTTGAAAAGATTTTGATTCTGTACAGGTGCTTTGATAAACAGTCATGGCCAGTGGCAAGGCGAAAAAGGGCCACAGATTTTTCTCTTAGCCATGATGGAATATCTTTAATTCCTTCCAGCTAGTCCTTATCTTTTTTTGCTTCTTGCCTCAAATGTAGTTCGAAGAGAGATTTTTATTAGCCTCTTTGCGGTGTAGAAAGGAACTGGCTTAAGAGATATTTGTAGAATCTTGGCTGCTTTTTTGGCCACAAAATCTGCAGTTTCGTTACCTTGAAGTCCGCAGTGCGCTGGTACCCATTGCATGGCGAAATTTTTGTTGTGTTGGTCAAGCCTGTGAAGGGCTTAAGGACAATGTAAAATGTTGGCAGATGCGGGG
Source organism: Parasteatoda tepidariorum (assembly GCF_982258835.1). Classification (NCBI taxonomy): domain Eukaryota; kingdom Metazoa; phylum Arthropoda; class Arachnida; order Araneae; family Theridiidae; genus Parasteatoda; species Parasteatoda tepidariorum. The sequence goes on along the minus strand of NC_141765.1, from coordinate 51,460,332 downwards.
GCTTCGGAGGAGGCAATAGCTTGGAGTGCGGCTCTGGAGTCAGAGAGGATAACTACGTTATTGAATTTCTCAAGATGATTCTGAAGTTGTGATAGAGCAACGCTTATTGCCGATACTTTTGCATCGAAGGCTGTTCTAGACGAACCGATCGGGGTGTAAAATGAAAAAAGGTTGCAGGAAACTCCGGCTCCTGCATTAGTGCGATCAGCCAATCTTGAACCGTCAGTGAATATATGTCGTCATTCGTGCTCCAGGTACAGTAAGTGTAAAGTCTCCAGGGTGATAGATTTTAAGACTTGGTCATTTGTGTCTCTCTTGGAAACATCTTGACATAGGTTTCAACTCAGTGAGTATCTCTCTTTTTCGATAGGGCACTATGATCTAATAAGGTCTTCTGTCTTCCAAGTGATATTTAGTTGGTCTTTAATTTCAACGACTCTTTGGAGGAGGCCATTCTGGGTCTTCAGCATTATACTTCTATAAAGTATAATGCTGAAAGTTTTTTAAAAAATTAACATTAGTAGCAAACATAAGCATTAGTAAATTTTCTAATTGCATGTTTAGCATGGTAATCATACAAATACTTTTTAGTAAATAAATTTAAAACAGACAGAAAAAAATTGGATTAAAAGTTAAAAAAATGTACTGTCTACACTTATCATTATGATCATCACCCCCCCCCCTTATTGCTACTCTTCCATCATAACGACCACTACCTGAAGTTCTATTTGCTATTCCATATTCAAGATGTTTTAACACCCTTTATTTAGAATGTCAGAGCTAAACAGTTTATTACAATAAAGCAATCAAAAAAATTTTTTTATTTCTAGAAAATTACTCCTAAAATGGATATTAAACATTTTTGCACTTTCAAAGCAAATATTTTTTTCATTATCATATTTAAATCACTATTTCTTATGATGTTACCACTCAAAAAAACAGATTAAGTTTTATATGAGTGAAGAAAAAATGCCCGGATCATCTGTTCTTATACTAGGTAGTCCTTGGCATAATCTATGATCAAAGAGATGGTAATTGTTGGAAGGGATGCTCATCCCCTAGAGCAGGGATGGAAAACCAATGGCACGCCACATAATATTTTGGGCACGCCACCGATCACGAAGTTCACTGTGAAGCAATTTACCAATTAAATTAAAATTCACAAAAACAAACATAAAAAAATAAACAATTATTAACAAAAAAATTACAATTAATTACCATAAAAAACAAGCTAACAATAAATAACTAGCAATAAATAACTAGCAAAAAAAAAATTAACAGACCAGCTTAAAATAACATCTTACAACCTAATATAAGTTATTTGTCATCTAATCTGCAACAATAGAAGTCACACTGATGTTACTTTAAGTTGAATTACGCGTAACTGAGACATTGCGAAATGTATTCTTTTTCATAGTAAATAAAGAGTTTTGAGTTGTTAGTATTTAGTGTTATTATTTTCCCAATAATCACGAAGTCGTTTGACGGCACGTCTATGACCAAACAAAACAATTTTTTAGAAAAAATGGCACGTTGGTGCATAAAGGCTCGCCACCCCTGCCCTAGAGTAATGGGGACATCTCTCTAAAATTTTTTAAAAAAGACTTAAAAACCCCTCAAATATAATTTTTATTTAAACAGCAGCAATATTTAGCTACATCTGAATACAATGCATATTCCTTGATAACTTCACTGTTAGTAAGATTTTTTATGGCATAATTTTCAGAAGACAGAATTAACATTGTGAGAAGGAATCACAAAAAATGTAATAAAAATAGTCAGAAAAAAGCACTGGAAAAAATTCTCTGGAATGAAAAAATAGTTTGGGTTGTAATGAAAGCTGACTGAAAAAGGCTTTTGGTGAGATAGGTTGTGTGTATTAAATCCTGCATTTTAGATAGGTCAATCGTCAAAGATAATAAAAGAAAAATGAGAAATTCAAACATAACTTTAATAACATTTTAACAATTAAATTAAAAGTATCCAGATTATAATCAAAGACGTAGAACATAAGAATATGTGTAAAGTAAAGTGCAAAGAGAGAAAGAATTTTACGATGGTATATATACATTTCATTCACTTGAAGTTCAGTTTAGTTCATTATACATCACGAAGATTAAAGAGAATACATCGAAGATACATTGAAGTTTACTGGTTCGCTAGGTCACTAACTTTAGTACTTGAACCTAGTATGTTGATTACACCTCCGACTTCTACTTCTTTAGTAATAGTTGCTTTAAAATTAACTGAATTTATAACAGATTCCATTTGAGCTACTAATTTAATCTACATAAGTGTTTATTTGAATGTAATTATATCTTTTTGAAATTTACTGAAAAGGAAATTTTAAATTTTATATTTTTTTTATATCATATATCTTCTATGACATTATCATATTTAATGTGACAACTAGCAATAATCTCTTAAAGAGCTGATCTTGTGATAAATTGAAAAACATTAACAAAGATGATAAAGTGTTCCAAAGCCGAACAAAATGAGTTTTTTTTTAAATCTTGGGGGAATTATCAAAATGAATTTCATTGAAAAGAGTAGAAAAATAAACTTAGTAAGTTTATAATTGCAAAACTAATTTAATATTTATAAAATGAACAAGATCTTTTTATCTTCAAATGAAAGAGTAAGGGGTTGCAATTGCAATTTTACTACAAGTTTTTCATTTGCATCAAAAAAGTTAATGAAGGTAAAAAAATAAATAAAATAAAAATATCCAAAACTGAAATGGTAAAGGTTATTAAAAGCAAATATAATTTTAAAAAATATTTTTGATAAAAGAAGTATCATTTTTAAACTATCTGGCCTAAATCATTTGTCAGAGCAGAATTTATAGACATTTAAAAGAATAGGACACTTTTCATTTATTACGTCCAACTCTGATAAAATAGTTAACAATTGAAAATGTTTTAAGAAGCACATTTTTTATTCATATTTTAACTCCACTTCCGTTTGTACTATTGATTGTAGATGGGTACTGGAGCAATCCCCACTTCTTTCAGCTTCAAAAGTTGTAATTCAAGAAAAAATTTGAAGGAAATAATTATTTTATAAATGAGATTTGTATGGGAGATGAATGTTTTCTAAATTGACTTTCTTAGAGCAATAGAACAAGTATGCAATAGTGAAGCCAATGATTTAAGATGGAATTTTGAAATTGCTGCCATCTATCTAGTTAAAGAAGTTTGATAGCTGACCAGATGATCGAGTGGTTAGCGTGCCTGACTGCGAAGCCAGTGGTTGCGGGTTCGAATCCCGTTCATTGCATGGATGCTTCTCTCTGTGTGTTCTCTATTTTGTGATGTGTGAATGTGGCCCACCCTACTAAACGGGTATTTGTGGCAGTGTGGCGTGGGTAATGTTGCTCGCCTCCGTGACTTAGGTTCATAGGTGCCCACTGGGTAACGTTAAATGAGTAACTCTTCCGCATCTTCCTAGACGAAGAATGTAAAAAGTTCAGTGCCTGCCGTTAGGGAAAAAAAAGAAGTGACTGTACATTATCAACTGTTTAAGCATGAATAATGTCTTCATTTATTTATTATATATGTTTTATCAAAACCATGATATGTTAAAATTATTTTCTAGCTATTTTAGTTAGTCTTATATAGTTTCATCAATGTTTGAAAATGTTACACTATATTATTACTCTAAAGAAAACTGACTGTTTTAAAAGAACTCCATGTAATTGTTTTGTAAACTTGCAATAATGTATTTATTTTTCTTTTTTTTAGACAAAAATAATTCTTTGGAAACAATTTTCCTCAAAACAACTGAGCTGAGTACATCTGTTTCAAAATGTAAATGTGGTGTTGTAAATTGTCTTCATCCTACTCGTTCACGTAGAAGATCTTATCACAGCTCCCATAGTTGTAGTTCCAGTCAATCAGAAGATGAGGAAAAATGTATCACTGTAAGTGGTACTTGTATTTTATGTGTTGAGTAATCTTTGTAAATTTGTATACAATATATAGGAAATGTTTTGTTCTCTTATAGTCATGACAATTCAAAAAGGAATAAAGAAGTTTACAAAGTAACCAAAATTGTATTTTATTAAAAAAAATTTTAAAAAACTTTCTAATTTTTTCTTATAAAACATAAATTAAGTGTTAAAAGCTAATTTCATAAAGAAAATGTGAGTTGGAGCATGTATTAAAAGAAATGAATTATGAAATACTAATTATTATTTTAAATTTATGAGCAATATTTCTCTATGTAATCTATTAAAAATATATGTATGCCTCTGATCACAATTTAATCATTAACACTAATTTAGTTTTTTTCATCACTTAATAGCTTTTAGTAATGACAAATAAACATTACATGCATTACTTTTTATATTCTTTCTTTAAAAAAATTTGAAAGCAATTTTTCCAGATTCTTACTTATAGAAATTTGTTTTTGGTGAAAATTATTTAAATCATAATTCTTTCGAACTATATTATAACTTTTTTTTGATAATTTGTAAACTTCTTATTCAAAAGAAAAAACTTGAAAGGCAAAGGACTGAAATGCTGTCTTTTAAAACCATTTATTATATTAAGACATTACTCTGAAGCTATTAAACAGATTTTTTTTTCAAGAAGGGAGTAGAATGAAGAATTCAGTAAGTAAGGTTTGTTAAGTACCTAAAAAACATAGCTTATGAAGAAATTTGGTTGTAAGAAGGATATGATTTGTTTTTTTTTATGTAAAATCTTGATTCGTATAATGATGGTCTTTTTTTAAGAAAAAAATAAATAAAAATGGACTCAATTTTGTTCACCAAAAAAAAAGAATCCAATATAATTTTTATGTTCTCTAGTAATGTACTTGATTATGTGTATATGGAATTAAGTAATTTTTGCTAAAAGTGTGAATCTTCTACTTCTCCTTGTAGTCCCTAATGGTCATTTTCATTTATGGTAATTGTAAACCAGGGTTGGGATTTCTTTTAGAAGACGTGATAAAAACAAAAATTAACCAATTGTTTAGCAATAACTATTAAAATAATAGTTCAAATTTACATCTAATAAAATTTAATATAAAACTGGAAAGTTTTTAAAAAAAATTCTAATTTATTAATAAATTGTTTTCGTGTTTTAATTTTATAAAGAATTTTAAAAATCTATGTAACCTATAATATTTATTGAATTCTTCCTTATCTATCCTTATTTTGGTAAATAAATAAAAATATTTACACTTATATCTAGATAAATTATCTGTGCTGTGTGTAATTATTTTTATTTTATTGAATTAATAGTAAATATTCTTTATTGAATTAATATAAATATTTAATAAAATATTCTACTGAATATTTTATTGAGAGATAGAACTATTTAAAAAAATATTACTTTGCTAAAAAAAATTTCCCCTGTTTAATTTTTATTACAATTCGTATTACCAATGTTTTTTTCAGTAATTTTAGATATTAATTGCTTTTAATTAATCTTCTTTCTCTAAAAAAATCATTTAGCAATAAAATATCTTTGACTAATTTTTCTCCTTTAAAGTTATTCTTGTAAATCCTAAACAGATAGTGGTTTAACATGACAAATTTTAAAAGAAGAAAATAGACATTCTTTTTGTCAAATAACCTAAAATTTCACAAAATAAAATGAATTGGGATCATAAGTTAAATTATGTTTTGACTTCTACAATGATCCATTTCTTTATATTATCAATGTACTTTGCTATAGTATAACTTAAATAATTTTATTTCACTAAATTAAATTTAATATTTTTCAGGTAAGTGGATATGAAAATGAAGATTTAGAAACACTTACTGAAATGTTTCCCCATCTGCACATACTTGAAGCTAAGCAATTTCTGAACATGTCAGCAGGTAGTTGTGAGAAAGCAGCACAGTTAATTCTTCAGAAACAAGAAGTTGGGGAAGATATAGATACACACATAATTTCAAAGAGTGCTACTCTTAATCCTCATAAAGAAAAATTTGTCGAAGATAAGCAGCTTAGGGAACAAATATTAAAGCGGTAATTATTGTTCTCTCTTAATTCGTTAACTCAATTTTCAAATTGTAAACTGTTTAGTTGTCAAAAAATAACATAACTCTCAACCAGCAATTCAACTGTCTGACATTCTTCAACCACCACATATAAATCAGATGTATAGAAGATTGAACAGACAAATGATCATGTTCTTAATTATGATAAAAGTTTCCTAAAAATCTTTTTGTTTTGAAATATTTGCTTTAGTCCACTACCACTGGAAGAAATATTTTATTAAAACCACAAATGTTGAAAGATTTACATCAATCAATTTTTTGACGATCAGCTTAATCTTTGAATTTATTGAGATTATTATAACATCCCGAACTCAAGCAATATTGTTAATTTAAATTTATTTTTCTCAAATATTGAAATATCAAAATGAGTAGTGATATCAAAATGTGTAATTTCTTTGCCCAGTTTTGGTCTAAGGATATTTTTACTGTAATTAATGGTCTAGTATTCAAAATATTTTACACAATGCTTTTTGCTGAAACCTGTTTTATAATGTTTTTTTTTTTTTTTTTAGTTAATGGGGGGCACTTGGGTCTATTTCCCATTGACCTCAGAAGTGCCAGAATTGCTACTCTCTTATCGTTACCCAGTGAGCACCTATAGCTAAGCCACGGTGGTGGAGTAGCGTCGCCCATTGAATTAATATAAACATTTTTGAATTAATATAAATATTTTTATTGAATTAATATAAATATTTAATATGTTTTATAATGTTAATAAATAATTTTTCCTTCAGATATGCTTACATTGATGAAGATGATGATGCTCGAGAACACAAACCAGTGGCCCCAAAAAATGTAAGATCTACTTAATGAAAACTAATATGCATATATATATTTGTATTCACATAATTATTATCATAACTGATTTATCTAGGTAGACATACAAAATATAATTTGTCAAATTGCTTAGTTTCAAATTAAGTGTCTTTCATACACAATTTTTGCTCGGTCTTTTTACTGACTACCCTGCAATTATGTATGAAAGCGCCATTATGTATAAAAATGGTATTATATATGGTATTTCTCCCAGAGACTGCCCGACATAAAGAAAAGCTTCCTGGGAGATCACTCTTTTAATAGTTGAATTGCTTGTAAATTTAATCATTTATGAGGTCTATCTTAGGTTGTGAAAGATTTACCTTTCTAGAATGAATACATGATACATGACTGAGTTGCCCAATTACTTTTTTTTAAATTTGTTTTAGTGTCACATTTTTTAGCTGCAATTTGTCATGGCATCAAGAGAGACTGGCAACCTATTTGAAAATATTGGAAATTTTTTTTTCTCTTTATTGATGTGATATGGTTTATCCTGATTTCTAGAATAAATATTTAAAGTGTTCATTATAATATTAAAAATAAAAAAAGAAGCCTTTGAATTTGTGCAGTAAACGTTTTTCAAATTGCAGAGTTTTGTGGAATTTTGTAGAGAGAAATAAATCTAGAGTTTTAATCTTACAAGGGACACTTTAAAAATTACTTTTAGAAATTTGCTGTGGGAATTTGATATTTTTCAGTAGTAAATTACTTTAGAAAGTGTAATTTAAAATGGATATTTATTAACTGTAATTTATTTTTTTTTTATTTATTATTATTTTTTTTTTATTTTTGCAAATGACAATGTTGAGTTTATTATAGGTGTGATGCACATAGTTCAATAGATTTCCTACTTGCACGTGTTTTATTTCAAAAGCATGAAAATAAATTATGACCAAGATAAAACACTATCTGAGAGGAATATGAAAAGTTCATTTTTTTGTGAGCGGGATTATCTTACTCAAATCAAAACCTCGGACGCTTATATTAATTGGTACATTACTTTATTATTTTTTTCTAAAATGATAAATAAGACACTGTACATAACTAGCATGACCACATTAAAACTTACTCAAACTCAGAATGACCATGGTTATGAGACAATTACATATGTCAGGATAATAACAAGCAGTAAGCAACAGCATTGAATTAAAACGTACAGCTCTATTTAAGCTCTTACATAATTTTCATAATGTTGATGCCAGTACACCGTGGCAAAAAGTAAACTATTATGATTACATCTGATTTCTCCAACCATACAAATCTCTAACCATTGCATAAAAAGACATGGTATAACTACATTCCCAACATTTGTAACCCCACTTCTTAGTGGCCGACCTTGTGTTTTCCCAAACAGGTGCAAATAAAAACCTCAAATGTAAACAAAACATAGGAAATTGCCTTGTAACATACATCTGTTTATCAGCAGAGTTTGCATTGATCAGCTGAACATTACTTGGGTTAGTTGATTAAACTTTTTTATAAGTATGAAATCAGTGGGAAAAAAATGTTTCCTATCTTAGCACTATTGAAACCTGCATTTTTAAGATTTTCCATTTGTAACAATCTTTAAAAGAGTTCCATACACTTAGCATTTTAGCTGAAATTTTGTCACAAGATTGTAGAATTGGACACTTTTAAATATTTTTTGCAGAAATTTTCCCTGTGAAATCTATATTTTTAAGACATAAATTAAGGTTACACAAATTTTCTGAGTGATGAGTCACTTGGAGTACTTTAAACCTTTCGATGGAATTATGGTAATTTTTATAAAAACATTCATGTTCCAGGCACTAATCTTCTCTATCTGTCAACTTAGAAGCATTTAATTTTTAAAATTTAATCACTAACTAAAAATTAAAAGTCATTCAAATCTGAAGAATGCGAAAGTCATACTTTTCTTTAAAAAAATATTGAGAGAGAGATGTTATGAAATAAAATGTAAACATTGGTAAAGAGTAATCATATCTCATAATATAATGCACAATTTAATTTTAAAATAAGTTCTAACAATTAAAAACATATTTATGGAATAAAAGTAAACAAATTAAAATATTTAATTAAGTAATATAAAGGCAAATTAAGCACTTAAAGAAAATTTAAAGGATTTCAATAAAAACATACCCATTATAACTCAAAATAAGATTTAACATTTAGTTGATAATGAACTCTGACTTAAGGATATTTACGTTTAGTTAATAGAAAGTTATAGGACTTAAATATTATAGTGATTTCAAAAAAAGAAAGTAAATAATTCAAAATTTGATACAAATAGAAACAATTCGATCCGCGAACAGCTTAAAATTCACTTCACTAAAGGAATGATGTAACAATATATTAAAATATGGAAATTTTGATAATCCTGTGGAAATGGAAGGCAATAATTACCAAAAAAAGTTATCACAAAATCACGTAGGTATAAGATAGGATCGCCACAAATTGTGTAGGTCTAAGTGTAATTACCTCAATGTGGTGATTCAAGATTCTTTTGTTGTAATTGTCACGTTTGATTGGATTTTATGTCAATTCTAAAAAGTATTAATAAATATTTTCTTTCATCGATAAAAATTAACTGTATCACATCATATTTTATCAAGATATGATAGTTAAAGTTGAGAACATTTTTAAGTCTAATATTTTTTTAAAGATTTGTGATTTCAGTATTTTATTTTATTTGTTTATTAATACAAAAAAAAATATAATTTAAGTAATGAAATTTTTTTACAATGATTGTGCATTTCTCATTAAAGGCACAACATCTTGAAGTTTTCTCAAAGTTGTATATCCTGCTTTTAAAACGTTGCTTTAAAAAACCTGTTATTGCATGTAAACATGAAGTGTACTTGCTCTAAATCTCTGAATAGTGAGCTCAAAGGAAGAAAAAAAATCCATTATGAAGTTTATCCTTCTGCATAATACTTCAATTTGTTGTTTTTTTTTCTGAAAATTTTTTTGCAAATCTTATTAACAATATCCAGGTGTCAGCTGCAAACTGAAGTCGTGCATCCTTAACAGAAATATTTGCTCTGTGTAACAATTTTTATCATGCCAAGCACAATTCATTTGAGATATTCTTTAAAAAATTGGTGCAGAAGGAAGAACTTTACAGCAGCTAAAGTTGTTAAGTTAAAAAAGCTACTTAAATATTTATTTTTGCAAATTCGTACAGTGAAACCTTTATTAAATATTTTGTGTTATTCTCGTATTACATCATGATGTTTAGTAAAACAAGCAAGTTTTCTAAATGAATCTTGTTTTAGTAAATAGTGTATTGTTTTGAACAACCACTACTTGTGTTTTAATGTATTTATATCAGTAAATTATAATTGTAATTTATGAAAAAAACAAAAAGGTCAATTTTGGCAAATCAGCCATATTTTTTTCTTTTAACAAGAGCATCTCTTTTAAGACCTCAGTGTTTTAATATTATCTAAATATGCATTGTATTTTTAATAGTAAATTTTAATTTGATAGTTTAAATTTCTAACTTCATAGGAACCAAAAAAGCTTATTCGCTATCGTGATAATAAAATTGTAAGCATCAAAGGTGAGCGATATTCTGAAATAAGAAAAAAGAAAGAAGCAGAGTCAGGTATGTTATTTATTAATTCGTAGAATTAATTCAAGAATGTATTTTAGCCTTAGGTCTCCCATAGGTATTTCTTATTCCATAAAAAGTTTGGAATATCATACCTTCTGTTTGAATATAATTTTATATACTTGAAATAGTTTCAATAACAGTGAAATATAATTTATATGATCACAAATTTAAGGTAAACCTTTTACTAAAAGGGCTTAACTTCCTCGAAATTTGTTACGTGCTGTTTGTGTTTACAAAGCTTGAAAATTGATTAATACTAATGAGGCTTAGAAACTAATGTTTTGAAAAGTTGAAATGGTTTTAAAATGACTCTTTGAAGCTCTTGCAGTATGCATTTACAGCATGTATATGAAATTTGGAAATGATTTAAAAAAAAGGCTTTCACTCACAAAGCAAGTAGTTTCAGACATTATAAGACATGTTTCCTATTGAACTCAAAACAAGAATTACTAGTGATCCTGACTACAAAAAAAAACTGACCCAAAAATACAGAAATGACCTTTGTGTTTATCATGGCAAAATAGTTAAAAATGTTGCAAATTTCATTAATATATATTAAAGTAGGGAAGGATTTTTGCTCTGAGTTCGAAATAGTCACATACCAATAAAACAATTAAGATTGTTCTGCTTTTAAAATCTAACCATTTTATGATCTTCAGGCTTTTCCCAAACTTTAAGCTTGTGACTTTTTGATTAAAATGACTGATTTTTCCTTTGTCACTTTACTAAGAAATAATATAATTAAGATAGTTTTTATATTTAGCTCAAGCAATAAATATTTTGAACTATTTAGCTGAGAATGGTAATATTTGGAAAGCTGAAATTATGCTAGTATAACACTGATTGTATTAATTTTTTGAGCATGCAATGCCATTTGAATTTGGAACAGTATTTACAGCTTCCGGTTCTTGTTACAAATTCAACCAATCATGAAAAGTTGAAAGTTACTCCAGGTGAACGTATAAAGTTATCATGATGCAAAATAGAATATTTAATAATAGAAAAAAAAATATTACAATTTTAACACCAAATCAAAAATATCAAGCACTAAAACTGACTGAAATTTACCATTGCCACTTAATATTATTTTTCTTTATGACCTGAATTTAACAGCATTATAATGCAAATTTTCAAAATTAACGCTAAACTAGCTACAGTTTTATTTCTATAATTGTTGCTGGCTTTTCTTTGCTTTATTTTTCCTGTTGGTCCAATAATAACCTTGTTTAAAGACACAGGTATTTTTTTTAATCTTTTAAAGACTTGCAATACTGTTGAAAACTATTATTTAAATATTAAACTATTTATCATAAATTATTTCTTTTTCACAAAAGAAAAAATACAAAATCATTTGGAGCAAAAATAATTGTTTAACACTTTCATTTGTGTACTCTATATTTCCCTCTCTCTCTTCTTTAGTAGATTCTATAAAAAGTATTCTTTTTAGGTGAGCCTAAATGAAATATTTCAAGATTGTGAAAGTTATCTCTTCATTGAAAGAAATATGTCCATATATTTTTCATATTTTTGTGAACTGTCTCAGTCTAAAAATGTCTTAATACAGTATGACAAGTGAGAACTTTTTTGCACACTTCTGAATTTTCAATTGTTAAAATGTGATTAGTATAGCTAAATGATGTTTTGCTGAGTTGATGGGATAGGTGAATGATTTTAAGTTTTTGGATGTATTTAAAGTACATTTACACCTGTTTTACATAATCATGTCATTAAAAATGAAGTAAACTAATATACCTCGAAAAATTTATTAAGATCATTTTAACATCATTCATCCTAGTGAAGGCTTCTTAGCTCACTTGCCTGTTAATTTAATGATATAACATTATAATAATGTGTTTAGTGTATTATGTTACACAGGTATTCACCAGTATGTGTTATTGCCAACTAATCCATGGACATGAGTTAATCTAGGATTATATAGGATGTTATTCTCCAGCCAAAATTTCGCCAAAACCAAAATTTTTATAGTTCAATCTGACCCTCTAGATATTCTGCCTCTTTTGAGGATTTGGGATAATACTCATAAAATTGATATTGACAGCATAAATAAAATGAAATAAAATTAATTTAAAAAAATTAATGAATTTGAATTCTGTTTATTATATGAAGAAAAAATTTGTTAAAAAAACATGATTAAAAAATATGAGTAAGAATACTGGTAAAAAAGCAGGGGGGAAAATGTTTTGAATAATAAACATAAATAATAAACTGAAAGTTATTTTTTAAATTAATTTAAGCAAAATTTCTATTTTTTTAATATAGATTTCAATGCTGGTTTTAAACATAGTGTTATTTTTTAATAAAAACTTATGTTTGGTAACTTATGATAGATATTTAAAACAAAATTGGCTAAACGTGATTCAAATTGAATTAAAATTTAAAGTTTCATGATTTATTCATATAGTAATGATAACTCAAATTTTAAATTAAGCTGAAATATTAATATTAAACATACAATTAATGAATTCAAATTATGTTTAATTTCATTTTTTTGATGTCATTCAATTATATGGATTCAGCAGCCAAGCTTGCCCATGACCCCTGTTTTTAATTATTAAAATGAACATTTGTTACTTTCCATGCAAATATGGATTCATAAGTATGAGGTTACTCAAAAGCTCTGTCTTATGATTGCTAAAAGTAAATTTTTGGAACATAATCGTGACTGTGATGTTAATTGTTTACAATATCTTTAATCAAACCCTACGACCACTATTAGCGAACTTAGTATGTATAATAAAAAGGTCATATGGTGTTGCCTCTTATAGTCAGCAGCTTTGTTACATTTCCAGTAAGTAGACAAAGTTCTTAGAATTGTGAAATCCTATATCGGAGAGGGTTAGGAAATCAAGAGAGTTAATCAACAGGTAACTCTTATCCATGGATTTCCTGACGTGAATCCTTTGAGACGAATACAGTGATTCACTGCATTATTTTTTTTAAAGAAATTCTAGTTCTTTTAAGTAAGATTACATTAGTAATTTAGAAAGAACAAGTTTAAATAATGTTGATTTTAAGATCATTGTATAAATAAACTGGTGCAATATATTATGTATTATAGCTGTTTTTGCCCTTTTTATTCAAAATATATTTTTTTGATCGGATAAATTTCAAATAATTTGTAAAATATCCCTAGCTGTATAGATTTACTTTATTATAATTATTGACATTTAATGCTGTTTAACTACCTAAACTTTTTTTTTACTCCACATTAGGGTTGAGCAATTGTCAGAAAAATTGAGTTATTTCTGATCCAGGGTGCGTAGCATTTTTAAAAAATGCTTAAAGGTGCTTATTTTTTATTTTCGTTTTTTAAAAGCAGTCATTGGTGTTTGTAAAAAGTGCTTAATTTTTCCTCCCAAAATTAGTTTTCTTTTTCCCAATTTTCTTTACCTCATATTACACAAAAAAAATGGTTTTCACAATTCATTCATACATAATTTGAATCAACAATCCGTAGCATATGAAAGCGCTAATCATATTACATGTTTGATGAATTATTTTCAGGTCCACATGAGCGTTTTTGGTAGGAAGGATTCTTGCACTCTCACGTGCAATTCTTCTGCATTTTGTGAGAGAGTCTTCATTATAGGCTACATTAAACCCCTCTGAAATCAAACCAAAAAATCTCTTAAATTTTTGTTGATTATGAGAATCAATTTTTTTTCGCACGTAGCCAGAGAAAGTTTTATTTATCTTTTTCATTTCATCTCTGGAGAAGCGCTATCAGCATTGCCACTGACAAACCAATGATGCTTTCTCAGTGTTCTATTTATAAATCAGTATCATAAACCTTGAACTTGACTTGAGGATCATTTACTAATTATGTGTTTGCATATGGGTTCAGCGCAGTCATAAATAGAAAGTTTCAACACTTCAAAATTTTTGTCTCTTTTATTCATTTGTTTTGAAGAAGAAATTATTTGATTATTTGAATTATTTGATCTTTTTAATCGGAGTTTTTACCTAAGGGACTGCTCACTAATTGCATAAAGTATATCAATTATTTTTGTAGTCTTATTTTACTTACTTATTAAAATTTTAAATTATCTTAAATTATTTAATGAAAAAAATAAATGTTAAGAGGCAAAATTTTAAACAAATATGGAGTGAATGACTTTTTACTGTTATATTGAATGAAAATCATAAGTTATTCACATTTGTCATTTCAAAGAATTTTAATTCATATTTTTATCTTTTGATTTAAAAGCAATTGAAATTAATTAGTCAATAATGTCAGATTTTATTAAATATTATGAATATAGGGACTATATAATAATTTACTTCTGACAAATATGCTTAGCTATAATGCTCAGTGTATTTGCATTACAAAATTACTTTTAAAATTTTATTCAAGAAATATTAAACCATATTACAAATTTTGATAAAAATTTAATAGTTGCTGTTTACTAATTTACATTTGTAATATGAATTTATAACTTTAGTATGATCAATAATATTAATCTTGTAAATGTTTGTTGAGTATAAATTTATAAGTTATTTTATTTAATTCTAGAAATACACCAGATAACTTTTTTAAATTAAAGTTTAATAGTAATTTATGAATTAAAATTATTTTTTATATAATAAAATAAAGTAATTATTTATTTAAAAAGTAGAATGATTAACAAAATTGAATAAATTTAAAGTTGCTCTATAATTGTTTTCATTGTGGCTAATGTAATCAAGAATAGAGTTCTTTGTCAGAAACTAGCTATTTTGTCATAGTGATGTAGTCTTTGGAAATGTTTTTCCATTTTCTTAATTTTATGAGTTCATATATGTATATATATACATATATATATGAAGACATGCTTTCAAATAATTTTTATAAAATGAAATTATTTATTTTTGTGTATAAAATTTTTTATCACAATTATATACATTTTTTTTAAAAAAAAAAGTGTTTTAAAAATATTTGAGTTCTTAAAAAATGCTTATTTTTTGTTAAAAATTCTGGCTACACACCCTGTAATCAGTTCATTATATTTTAATGATATCCATTAACTAACCAGTTTTAATTAATATAATTCTTGAATTTTTAAAAAGGCTATGTTTGATGCCTGTCATTAGTGATATTTTTCATTTACCTATTAAAATCAAAATAAAAGTATTACAACAGCATATTACAGATATTTATAGTTTTAAATCTTGGTTTTTTTACTCATATGTAATGATCATATAGATTAAAAATAAATTGCCAAAACTGTAAGGAAAGGTCCTGCACTTTAAAGAATTGAGGATTGCATAGCAACCCACAATCAAAGATATAGGCCACTCTGGTTACTTTCCTAAAAATTGGATATTCACACACGTTCGAACTGGTAGCTTTATCTAACTTACCAAAATCTATATACAGTGAAACCTCGGTTCAGTGGATACTCTTAAGGCCGAAAAAAATTTCTGTTTACAAGAGTTATCTGCTTACGAGAAGGGTACCCTAATAATGAAGTTTATAATTGTAAATTGTTTTTAGAATATTTTCAATGATATAGAAAATTAATAATCTACAATGACTATCTACAACGATATTTATTTAAACTTTAAAAAATATTTCTTTCTATACAAAAAGAATATATGAAAAAGTTTGATATAAATACATAATTCTAGATGTAGATACAGACAAATAATTTTCCTATTAACACAGATATTCAAGTTAGTCATATGATACCGAATAGGAGCTTTTAGTCCTCAGTCGGTTTCAATTATTAGGTTTACACCCCCTAACACCTACCCATAAATTGATAGGAAACGTGGTTAATAACTCCTTGAAATTAAATCTCCCTTGATTCACAGAAAATTAAAAAAAATCAATGCTTACCTGTAAGGTATGAGGACCTATGGAGTTAATATATACACAATTAATCATTTGTCAAGTGTCTGAATAAATATTTCATTTGTATAAACAACTCGATGATTATATTTCTTTTTTTTTTTTACGCCAGCTGTGTTAAATACAGTCTTCAAATTTATAAGAAATTGAAAGAAATTTTCAGTGGGGGAAAAAGCATTGACGATTGCATTTAAGAAGTCATTTCTCTCTTTTCTTTGCAAAGATAAGGCAAGGTGACAGGAGAAAGATTCTTTAATAGTGAAATAGCTTAACAATATTTTTAGTTGTGAATAAGGCAAAAAATTTACATGCTTTAAAAACGTTGAAAAGTTGCTTTTTTTATGCAATTTAAAACTGAAAAAGTTTTTTTTTTTGAACTCAAAAAAATGGTGTCCGGTTTGAAGAGATAGAAAATAATGTTTCAGGGCGAAGAGGACTGTCCACACCTGGTTACGTGAGTGTCCACTTTGGGGAGAATGTATTAATAGTTTATTAAAGTTTTTAGAGGTGTCTGTTTTGCAGTAGTGTCTATAACAGGAGGTTTCACTGTATTTTGTTTCCTTTTAATCATTCTTAAAAACTGCATTTAAATAGGCCTGGAAATAGCTGCTACATTGTATTTAAAAGAATGGGCAATTAACTCTATAAAACTCTACAAATTGGTTATCAAATCATTACCTAGATGTACAACCATAAAAAATACCAGTTAAAATTCGACCAAACAGCCAGTGAATAATTTTAGTACACCCTTAGGAGTATACTGAGAAATTTCTTAGATTTTCTCAGTTTCTACAGAATTAATTTTGAAGTGCTCAGCAATCATAAATTCACCAGTGTTCGGTTAGATCACAGTTGAATGATACAAAATGACTGAATTGATGTATTTTATTAATTCATAACAAACAGAGCACAATTTTCTTTCAACTATGACCAGTAGTTCAACAGAATTTTCAGGGTGGCCACAACGGTAAAAATATAAAAAGTGGTGAATAATGTTCCATGAAGCTCTTAGATATTTGGGAAGTTTTAATATTTTTCCACTATATTTTTGAGGATTAAATTAGCCTGTCATATTTCCATTTTTTTAGTTTATTGACAAGGTTTATATATATTTCCGTTTATATACAAACACATCTTAGTATATTGAAATAGTTACATTAATTTGTTGTTTTTTTAAAAAAGTTTCAATGCCTTTCATAACAAATTATTTTCATTTACCTATTTTCAAAACAATTATACTTTTCAGTTAATCTTTCTAGCTACTTAGACTTTAAATTTTTAGTAATTATATCTATTATATTATACTATTAAATATAACATAGTTTTTAAATTATTGTCATAAAGCAGATGTTTCTTACTATACTAATTTTATTTTAATAAACTATCCCTGTTTATTTTATTTATAGTTTGGTGATGTAAAAAATGACTTAAATATGAAAATTCTTCCCCATTTTTACCTTTATTTGTGGTGCTATGATTTATATAAACAATGATTATTCATCTTTTTATTGTGGTTAAATGTGAGTAATGTGTATTTTATGTATTATGATACAAATGTTGGTTTATTGCTAAGTCAGTTGGCATAAATTCATTTAAAATGTCTGCCATGATTTATGCTATCCTAATTCTGATACAAGATCTGTTTTTACTATTAAACGAAACTAGCTTTAGATATATTGCATGATTATATTTGAGTGTTTGGAGCATTAAATAAATAAAAAGAAAATTTTGTTTGTGTTCAGTATATAAATGTAATTTGCATCTGTAGAACCTTCTTCTAGTCTTAGTAAATGTTAATTTTTTTTTTTACGTTTAGTAGGTAACATCTATTTTATTCTTTTCTTTTAAGAATTCTATTTAACAGATTATCGAGATCTTTGTTTCTTAGAGTTTCGTAATTTTGAAATATTTTTATTGTCTTAGCTTTTATTTTCATCATGTAGCATTTGTAAATTTGTTGTTTTTGTCAGTATTTTTTTTTATACAAGTGTTATTTTATTTTGTTATTTCATCTTTGTAAGTACTTCTTTAAGGAAGATTGATCATGTTTTATATTAAAGAAAATGATAATCATAATAAATTAATCTCGACTAATGTTTGCTATTTTGGTGTGGTTATGTCTCAAAACTAAATTTTTGTAGATATGTTTTTATTGCATTTGTTATATTTATACATTATTGCATTGGTTTTATTTATGCATTGTTGCATTCATTTTATTTATGCATTATTGCATTCATTTTATTTATACACTATTGCAGCCATTATATATATTTATATATATATTTATATATATATTATTTTATTCTATTATACTTAAACATGGTTACATTACACTTTAAAAGTACTATTTCTGAAATTGTATTTTTTTTAATAAGAAGTATAGTTCTGGAAAAATAAAGAGTAAAAAAGGTTTTGCCAAGAATAGAGAAAAAAGAAACATTTAATTAAAAATTTTAAGTTGAAGAGCAAAAAGGAAAAAAAAGGGATGTGATGCATAAATTAATATCAAAAATTTTTTATTTTTTTTTTGAAAAAATTGCACACTGCTTTTTTGTAACATTACAAAGAATTTAGCGTTTTTCATGCTTAGAAAGAAACTGAATATAATTCGTCGACTTAAAAAAAGGAAATACAGGGTGAGTTTAAAGTCGCCACATTAAAATATTTACTGGTTCATAAAAATCCCAGCTTGAGTATTCAAATAAAAACATCACAGAGAAAAAGTATCACAGATTAAAATGTTTACTCTTATTGTCAGAGGTCGAACTTTTAGTGTAGCAAATAATGTTTGAAACATAAGGTTTGTGATAGTGAATTCTTTCAACAGATTTTAGCAGACACACTTTATAGAAGTTCAAAAGATGTTCAGAATGCCATTTTTCTTGTTCAAATTAAAGATTCCACTTTTCCATCATACAATTTGCATTTTCGTGGTGCCTTGTTTTTTAGTGAATGAAAAAAGGTTAGATTCAAATTCTCTGTTTTTCATTGTCCTAAATGGCCTATCTGCTCTCTCCTTAGTTTGTTAATTTGGTGTTTCTGCATCGAGAGATGTTTGTAAAACTCTACAGTGGCATGAGAATGACTTTTTAGTGCTCTAAATTGAATGCTCATTGTTTTGGGAGAAAAAAGTTTTTTAAAAAAACATGTTGCCTTCTTGACAATAGACATGTTTCAAAAATGAAGTTATTACTAACAAGATCACCCACACCAATTCATTTCAAACTTCAATGCGTTTTCACTTAGATTATGGACCTTTATAATTTTACGTGTACGACTTTAAACTGTCCTATATAATAGAAATTTTCTTTTTGTAAAATTGAAATCCCACATTTCTTAAAATTTTATTCTAATTCTTAATAATTTTTATACATTTTTCTTAATTTGAGCTTTTGTTCTTATGTTGTAGTATTTGTGAATATATTAATGTTTTAAGTAATGAAATATGTATCTATGCATACACTCAGTAATATAATATTACTTTATAAAGTCATACTTTATGGCTTATTTGAGGTAAAGAACTGTGTACATATGTGTTTATAATCCTAATCATGGTTTTTAGTAATGTACAAAATATTTCTTGCATACTTCTGTTTAACTTTGTTTTGATTATTCTTCACCAGATAAATTGTTTTGTATTACCAATGTCATTTACTTATATACCTGTGATATTTTTGCTCTTTTAAATGCATCTACTAAAGATAAGTGTAACCCCTCCTTTTGTTTGATATAAATAAATGTTTTTTCGTTATGTTTTCTTTTACCACAAATGAGTAAGCATTTTAATTTTTAAAATGGTTTTGAAGGACAAAAAAGAATATTTAGATTTTTTTATACAACATAATGTTTCTAAAGTAAGTTATGTTTAAAAACAATTCCTTCATTCACTATCTAGTCAACTTTATCTTGAAATATTGTGCAAAATTTTAAAAAGATTAGTAAATGTGTTTGAAAATCGTGGCCACCAAATTTAAATTTTGAAAAAACTATTTTCCTAACAAGCCTAATAAGAAAAGTATATAAAAGCTCTCTTTTTTTCATAAGATTTTGTTCCAATTGGCTTAAAACTATGAGAAAAAAATTTATGAGAGGTAGAAATTTTTTTTAAACATTATATCCAAAGCAACCCTTTAAAGTCTTATGTGATTATTAAAATATATAAATATTTTTTTGTAATTTGCATCGTTACTGTAAAGTTTTGTTGTCCATTCTCTAATATACAAAGTTGAGAATTGTAAAGTTTCAGAACAAATTGTTTCCTTAAGATATAATTAGTTTTAAACTTCGAAGTTTGATATTCTAATAAAATTCTTTGTATAAAAGAACTGCTTAGGAAATATTTTAAATTAAACTGATAATGCTTGGAATTTTTAAATTGAAGAAACATTAACGCTTTGCATAGCTTTTCCACGATTTAAATTGCTGTTAGAAACTCGTGCAACACGTTATTTGACATCTTACAATTTTTAAATAAGTAAAAAATTTATTACTAAGATTCTCTTCAAAAGAAATACAATTTGTCAGCACTATTCATAAAGAGCACTTAAAACTCTGTTCTATAGCAGTTGTTGAATATATTTAAAATTAGTACAATAATAGTAATAAATAATTAATTTATATTATCATAAAATATTAAGACTTCAAAGTTTGGTTGAAAATGATGTTCATAATTGCAAAAAGCATTTTCAAAGCAATAGATGAAATCATAGCATAAATTTGTTAAATGCAATTGTTTTTATTAAATTGTTTTTTTTCAAACATGAAATGCAACTTTGATTACCCTTTTAAGGGCAGTGGAATTAATAAAATTACATTATATTATTTATGAAGCTGAAATGTTTAAATTAATGATTAAAACCTTTTATGTACAACTTTAAATGTGTTGCAATATATAAAATTTTTAAAAAATGTCATTTCTTCCTAAACTAATATAGTGAAAATGTAAGGCCTAGTGGGAACTTTTAGTGTTATCAGAAAAAAAATTAGCAAATCGGTATTTATTTTTGAGAGAAAAAATAATAAACTTATCCAAATAAAGTTTTTAAAAATTATTTGCTCAGCATTAGAAATTCTTAATCATTAAAATGTAAATGACTTTAAAAATGTTAAACCATATTTAGTATTCATCTGTGTTAGTTTACTTATTTTCGTGAGACTTAGTGAAAACTACACTGGCAGCCTCAAACTTAAAATGCTCTGTTTTACAATTAAAATTACATTTTTAAATATTCTCTTATTTTAAGTCTATTTAAGAATAAAATATAATAGAATAATTTTTCTTTAATGTCTCTAATTAAGGTCGCTTATAAAGATATATATAAAAATATTTAAAGAACTTTTTCTCATTTGTGCTCTAAGTTAAAAGAAAAAGAAACACCCCGGTGTATTTTATTGGATTTTTTTTAATGTTTTTTATGATACAGTAGGGAACCGATTATCCGGAACGATCGGGACCATCGCTATTCCGGATAACTGATTTTTCCGGTTTTCTGAATTGCTACAAAAAGCCGTTTTTTTTATTGTTAAACCCAACTAAAAAAAGTTTTTTGGGAAATAATCTTAAAATGAAGGAAAAACTACGAAGTAATACACTAATGATTACTTCCAAAATGATGGTAAGGTAAACATCTTTCAAAAAAGAAAGAAAAATCCTAAAATTTTATGAGGAAAAAAAATTTTTTTTTTAAGAAATGGCGGGAAAATTTATCGAATTTCATTCCGATTTTTTAGTTTTCCGGATAATGGGTTCTGTACTGTATTACCTTGTTTAACACTTTTTAGATTTAATTTTTGATTCAAAAGAGAACAATTTTAGTTGAAAAGAAAACTTTTATAGGCATTTATATATTATTAAACTTTTTAACTTTTCAGTAAATAATGAATTTTAAAATAAAAAATGGTTTTAATTTTATAATTTTAATGTAGTATCTTTTTGTGCTGATATTAATAAATGGCTCTTAAATTAATTCATTCTTTGACTGGAAATAAAAGCATAATATTTGGGGGCAGAGAAATATGCTGCTTTCTGTTTTATTTATTTTGTTTTTAATTACTCTAGTTTTTTTTTTTTTTTTTTTTTTTTTTGCTTAAACTTTTTTTGCGGGCCAACTAATTGCATAACTTTTTATTTAAAAAAAATTTCTTAATAGTTTCTTGAATTGCTCTTTGAACTATGTATTTAGAATTAGTTTTGCTGTGAATTCAATAATTAATAATGGGAATAAAATAATTAATCATGTAAACTTATATTTAATAACATTTATAATGCAAAATAAGTTAATGTTATTTTCTTATTATTCAGTATTTTATCATGATTTGAAATTTAAATGAATTTTTACATTTAAATCATCACTTTGTATCATTTAAATATAACTACCAACAAAATAATTTTAATCCATCCATTTTTATATTTTATCAAATAAAAATATTCTTTCGAAAATTAAAAAATTCTATTTAATATTTTTTTATAATATTTATACATTATTTAATTTGTATTTGAAAAAATTATTTATGAAGGAGATAAAAGATAAAGTTATTCCAGCCTGTACTCAGCACCTGTTCAGTTCAAAAGAAATAGCATAAAAAAGCTCAAATTTATTGTTTTAAAAAAAATGATTTTTCTTAATATTGAAGCAAGGAAAATTATTGTATTAATTCAAAGTTATATACATTTTTCTTAATACACTAAGTTTTGAAAGTAGGATTATGCATATTTATCCATTAATATTTATAAGTCAAATAAAAAGTAACAATTGATATAAGGGCAGCTTTTGATTTTGTTTATAAAAATACCATTTGGGCCTGGGTTTTAATGTTAAAAAAAAAAAAAAAACAGGTTTGTGGGTCGGTCAAAAACCCTGTTTGTGATTCATATTTTAAGATATTTGAATCAAACTATACATTAAGCTTCTTTAGGGATTCAAAACATTCACTAAATCAAATTTGTTCTATTTTGCAAAATTCTGAAAAGTAGATTTACTTTAAATTAAATATTAATCATTTTTAAAGTGGCTTATATTCTGAGTTCTTTTTAAATATTCATACAAGTTTTTATTATTAATTTCGCTTTCATTATTTGCTCTGATTTCAGTTTCCATTGTTGCTTTTTCTTTTTATCCCAACTAATTTAAATCAATTATTTTAAATAAACTGACTTTAGTTCATGCAAAGATTTAGTTTGAAACCGTGTACAAAATATACTATTAGTTAAAACGAAAATTATAAAGCTAGGAGGTGGAAAACTACCCTAGATGTATTGCAAAACAAATTATTTTTCTGTCGGAAATGCTACTGCAAGGATTAAATGGAAGGGGAATCCAGGAATGAGTGATCAGAGACAATTAACCTAATTTTGAATGTTTTCTTTTTAATTTTACTGTCAGTGTTAAACGCTAAGTATTTCTTATTTTCACTCACCATGTACTGACAAAAATGTTATTGATTCCATGCTAGTAAAAAATAAATGAACTATTATTAAAGGACACTAAAATAATCACATGCACAAGAACACGAAGCTGTTATCGACCAAAGTATCACTTGCTAGAGACTAAGGCTTTCCAAGACTTCTACGCTCAAGCTGAGTAATGTAGAAAAATTGGCAGGTTATACTTCTATCGATGTTTTCTTTGCTTTTTGGTTACATCATTAACTGGAAGTTCCCCTTAACTTTCCATCTTCCTCTCAAGATTCTTTGATTAAAATTAATTGAAAATAAAGTTTTAAATGAAGTGTAGATACAGTAATATGAAGTATAAATTTCAGTTGGTTCAAAATTTAGATGAATCACCTCAATTTTAATAAAATCAGTATTGCTGCTCATATCAATAGCTTTTATTTATTTTAATTTTTATTGATATTTTATAAGGCAAGAGAGTGAAATAACTACTAAAGAATTCTTCTTTGTGGTTTTTGTGTAAACTTTTATGGTATTTAAATTGTGGTAATATTTTTATTTCATTTACTTTTTTTTGCATTTAAAATAATAAATTGAGTTCTTTTAGAACTATATTATCTATATGAATGTTATTAACTGTACTTCTTAATTTATATACACTTACATTTGTGACTTTAAAGAAATTGGTGTTATTTTCCCCATTACTTGCCCCATATACTTGTACATTGTTATGTGTCTATTTTACAGATGACTACTGAAAAGTATGTTTGAAATATGTTAACATTCATTGCTGATTTATATATCCATGTTGCCACAATGTTGTTATTATAAAATAAATAAAAATGTTTGACACCTTAGTAGCTTTGTTACCAACATTTTTAAACCATCACCCACTTTATAAGTCAGAAAATTCTTAACATCTCTTAAAAAAGAAAAAAAGAAGCGATGATAATAATTTTTTATATTTTTTGTTAAATCTTTTAAAATTCTGGTTATGATACTCTTCTATAAATATGCTATTTAGTTATTGGGAAAAAAAATACCTAATGACATATATACAGGGTGTCTCAGTTAAGCGTTTCAGAACTTCTAAGAGGGGTAGGGGGCATCCTGACGACTCGAAATCATCTAGCAATGTGGGGTCGGAAATGCTTTCCTGAAGCGGTGACGTACACAGAAGCACCATAAAGAAAAGAGACCGTAAATGAAAAATCGCTATAATAATAATACATTGAAAAAATTGTATGGTACATGGGCCAAAATAAGTGTTCGAAGTTTCTACCACCGGCTACAATGTACACCTCACATCTCCGGCGCATGGACATTCTGCAATACTCCAGGCATATCTCGCAGGCAGCTACTGCGATTCTTGCAACCAGCATTATCAACAGGGGTGTCATAAACCAGTGTTTTCATATGACTCCAGAAATCAAGACATGATAGGTCGGGTGACCGAGGAGGCCATATAATTTTTTCAATGTATTATTATAGCGATTTTTCACTTACGATCTCTTTTCTTTATGGTGCTTCTGTGTACGTCACCGTTTCAGGAAAGCATTTCCGACCCCACATTGCTAGATGATTTCGAGTCGTCAGGGTGCCCCCTACCCCTCTTAGAAGTTCTGAAACGCTTAACTGAGACACCCTGTATATATTAGAAACATTTTTTCTATGCTAATGTTGATGAAAATAATTAATAAGTAAAATTTTTACGTATAAATTCAACCTATCACTTAAAGAAAAACACTTATACTGCATATATTATAATAAAAAAGCAATTTTTATTAATTTTTTCAAGTCAACTCATCGCCTGTCGTTTTAGTGCAGCCTATTATATTTCCCTAGTTAACAATAAGATAACTGAAGTTCTTAATATTTTGATAACATCCCTTTGAATTATTTAACAAAAAAGAAAACAAATAAATGATAGTAATAAATTAGTTTAAAAATATATTCAAAATGTCTGATTGAAATGAGATAAAAGTGAGAAAAAGTAAACAAAAATTAAATTACTTTAAAATTTTTCAATAAAAAATCTCTTTTTATCATGGCTAGACGAAATTCAGGGAAGTAACTGGGGCACAAAAGTTTCACATGAACATTTTGACCTTAAAAAATGTGACGTTGGTATTACAGTATTTTATTGCCATTCTTTAAAAGCGTATTTTTTTTTTTTTTTTTAAGACAAACAATTTTAATTGCAATTATTATTTGCTAAGTTAGAAACAAATAATTCTCAGATATCAAATTTTAAATTTAAAAAAAATAAAAAGAATTTTAATGCTTACTAAATACTACTAATTTTATACATAGTTTAAGACCCTTTAGAAATCCTTTAACACTCCTAAAATATCTACGTACCTGCCAACTTTTACGCATTTGGCGTAAAATTGTATTTTCATATTTAAAGTGGTAGTAAATATATACTACTTTTTCTTTTATGAACTTAATTTTTAAATGACTTTGATCACCACTATTCTTAAAAAAATTAAGCATATATATTAATATGTGTACATTCATGGTTGTTAAGATTTTTCTAATACAACGTATTTCTTTGCTTAAAATAGAAATTTTAATTCCGTTTTACTACCACTGGGGAAAATCATAATGGAGGGAATTAAAAGTTGGCAGGTATGTGTCTACAACCTTTGCTAGCGGAGATGCACCCCTCAAAAAGTCGTATCCACCCACCTAGGTTACTTGTGGTAGAAACTAAGAAGATTTTTTTTTGTGTTTACTTACATTGTTGTTTTAAAAAGCACTGTTACTTAGTTTCAAATTAAAATATATGTATTTGTATCATTACTATGTTATGGAGTAACACTATTTTAAACATGCAAAATAAATATTTACAATGAAACACTTTTGCAATCACTTTTTTACTTTATTAAAATTGAGCTTTTAAGGGCGCTATCCATACATGCTTACATAATAATAAATAATTCTTCATTTTAACAGATTTTCTTTAACATTTAAAGTACTTGAAAGAAAATTTTATGCTTTATAATTTTACTTTTTATTTAATAAATGTGATTTTAATTACCACTTAAAAAAAATTTTAAAAATTTATGAAACATAATAATGATGTAGTGAAGTCTAAGTTCTAGAAAAAATAAAGTAAACTTAATTATTTTTGAGCTTACTTATAATTTTATAAGGAGTGGGATTTATGCACTAGGCATAAACTGTTAACTCCATAGATTTTTACAAATAGGACTCTGAATTGACAATCAATGACCTATATTTTTACTGAGTTTGCTAATAAGCATCTAGACAGGTGTTTCATGCATCAGATTTGAGTTTCACTCCTCACTGGAGTGAAAATAGTCCTCGTAAATTGTTATATAAAATTTAAAGTTTTTTTTTTCATGCATGAGGAGGGAAAAAATGACTTGACTTGCTGTAAAAATATCCTTGAGTATAGCAAGGGTATCAATGACACCTTTTTCATATATGCTGATTTCCGGAAATTAATCGTTATTATTTGGGTACAAACATTTGGATGATTTTCCTGTGCGTCTTGTGAAGAACTCCCTTTTCATGTCACCAATGAAAAAGTCAATGACATGAATTATTAATAAAATGTAAAGTTGGGAAAAAAAAGTAAAAAATGCATACAAAATAAATTCAATGTATTTTATTAATATGTTTTGTTATTTAAAAACCTTGTTTTAATTCATTTATAGTGTAAAAAAATTGGAAATTTCGAAAATTTTTTTTTGATTAAATATTCAATCAATTAAGTTAGAAAGTCCACTTTGCATAGTTAATTTGTTAGTTAGAATGTAATGCATTATAAAATGGTGGCTATTTACTCACATAATTCCTGTTTTGAACTTTACTTCTCTGTTTTAAATTTAACTCCTCAAAAATTAATATATATATATATATATATATATATATATATATATATATATATATATATATATATATATATATATATATATTTAACTCTGTGGTATTTATAGTTTTTCATGAATATTCTCTATAAACCATATTTACAAATATGGTAATTTATTCACACAAAGCGGGTAAAGATAAATAATTGTAATATCCTTATGAAAATCTGATAAATGAAAATGTCAGAAAATTTAATTTTCTAAGTTGTGATGATTTGCTCAAATGTTTTCAATAACCATGTTAATCTCATAGATAGGCAGTTTTGAACTTATTTCTCATTAAAATGTTTTTAAAAATAATTGCAACAGTTCTTGGCTTCTTTTGAAAATTCAACGTTGATATTTCTCAATATTTTGGACAACACTTTCTAAGAACTTAGCTTCTATAATCAGTAGTTTATAAACCCTGCGTTTAAGAGAAATCCAATTTATTAAATATTTTTCTAGCTGTTATCCAAGTTTTTCGCTAAAGAATGGGGAAATTTTAATAACATTAACTAAGTGACGCTTGAAAATCGGTATTTTTTTTTTTTCACAATCTTAAAGCTATATTTGAAATTTCAAACAATCATAAACAAACAAACAAAAAACATTTCTATTGTTGATATATACATTAAGTTTCATTTACAAATTGCGTGATTTTCTTGTAATATATTTAACATGAGTTTCTTTTTTCTTTAAATCATATTCTCCCATTCAAACACAAATTTTTTTCTAGCTATTCACGAGTCTGAAGATATTCTTTTTCGTTTCTTTTTAAACAAAAACTATTGCTTCTCGTTTTTTTTTTTTTTTTTTTTTTTTTTGTTATTTTTGTATTTAGTCAAGACTTTTTACCTTCAATACTTTTTCAAAACTAAAAAACATATATAACTATTTAAAAAAAAAAATACAAAAAATTTCTGAAATTGAAAAATATTTTAAATTTTTCAGAATCTTGAATATTTTTTGGATATTTATTAGTACTTATAAAATGCAGTTTGACCTCCAAATAAGGTATGCATCAGTCGTTGACTTTGTTATACTAAAAGAACTAAAATTAGCAAATTAAAATCTATTCATGTCTAAGCCCTTTGAATTGGATGTACTTTTTTTTCTTTTCTTTTGTCTTCGACATTCAAATAAATTGAGCCCCAAATAATTGAAATAACGTATCTAAATTTTTTTCTGTAAACATTTAAAGCAGTTACAAATTCAAATGAGAGTAATTTGTCTCCTGTAGTATTTTTCAAAAATGGACTGAACTGGTTTCATAATCATGCGCCTCATCAGGGTTCATACACCTCAGGGTAAACTTAGAAAACGCAGGGCTTAAAAACTTACTTGAAAACTCAGGGAAACGGAAGATTTTTACTGAAACCTAGAAACATTTGAATTAAGGCTTTTTTTCTATTTTTTAAAGAATTTTTTTTAAAAAAATAATTCTTTTATAAACTCTTTTCAAAAGTTTGTTAATTTCCCAACACAAATGTATCATTTCTCATGATAACACAATTTTATATCAGAAAAAAGCTTTTGTTGAAACTTGATAAAAAAAAAAATTTACTGTCTTAGAATAAATTTTTCGCGGATTTTTTTTTTTTTTTTTTTTTTTTTTAAGGGTTTGGTATTTTTTGAGCTAAAGGTAAGAGTTTAAATTTTTCAAAGCTTGTAGTCGTTTAATGATAAGCAATCTTTTGTTTATAAATTTTTTCTAAATGTTGCGAATTATTTAAACTTCATTAGATTGATTTGTAGATCTAATATGTATGGGTGCATAATAATATTGTATAAAGCAGCCATATAGCACGTAGGTATATGGGTTTTATTAATATTAATGCACGTGACTTTGTCCAGCATGAACATGATTTTTATGTTTTCTTAATTTGTGCTGCATGTATTAGTTTTTTGATTTGTTGCTCCTGATAATCAGGTAGAAGGAATTTTTCCTTAAAAATAGAGAATAAACCCTAACCGTTGCCCACAATACCTTATGAAAGGCCAAGCTGAAAAACACTTTTTTTAACAATTAGCATATTCTCCAATACTTTTTCTTATTTTTTATTCACGAATAATGACACTGTTTCTGGAAATTGCCATATGTATTTGAAGTCTACTTAAACACAAATTACGTTTATGGTGAAAGCTTGGTTCTAGGAAATCCTACAGCTATTGTATATTCTTTTATTGTTTGAAAAATTTGATGTTTCTAGTGAAACTCCACGCCTTTCACACAGATTTTTATCCTAATACCTTACACTTCAAAACTCCCGAAGACATTCGATCCACTGGACGCAATTCAAACGATTGAAATATGCCTTTTATCGCATTATTCAGTGAAAATGGTATGCAAATTTTATTTATTAATTCTGTTTTTCAGTGTGCACTGTGTCTAGTTGTACAAATGTGCAAACTAAAAATCATTAGCTTAAAATTTTTTCAGTTTTTATTTATTTACTTTATTTTTACAGAAAACTGTGTTCAACAGCTTACAAAAAGTGAGCGTAAATTTTCAATAATTGCAATAATTTTAAATTATGTGTGTCAAACTGTACTTGTAATTTTTATCGAACATTAACTTTAAAAAAAAAAATTTTTTTTTTTTTACTTTACAAAAAAAGGAAATTCTATAGCACTAAAAATAAGCGCACATCAATTTGACCTCCTCGATTGTTATCGCCGCAATATTGAAAATTATTTTTTGACACTTTCTATTCATTTTGTTTCAATTTCGATGTGTAAGTTTTTTTTCTTTATCATTTCTTAGGTATTTACATAAATAATTCAACTTAGCAAAATACTTCCAATTTTATTCTAACATTTATATCAGATTGTTCAGTAGGGACTAATCGCCTTGTTATTTCTCGTCAATATCATCAATTACCCACAAGTAGATTCATATTTACATTCTTAATAGATCGAAAATATTATGCAGTCTAGCATAGTTTTGACGAACTTTGAAATCACGAATTTTTCGATATTACTAAAATATCTGGAATCCTTTTTCATATGCTATTCTAATAGATGAATAAAAGATTGTTTTGGCCAATTCGTTACTAGCCAATCCTCGCTTTCCTGCAAATTTTTGAGGAAAAGTTTGGTATACATACGAGAAATTAATTTTTTTACTGTAGCTCAATGCAAATCGTAAATGTATAGACCAAAAAAAATGCTGTATATTTAAAATTTGAATTCTAAAGAATTATTTTACAGATTTTATTCAATTTTTATGTTATGCTGTATAAAATTATATTCTTTAAAATGGTGTGAAAATTTTTATACCTTACAATTCAAAAAAATTTTTTAGACTATCATTTAAAAAATAATAAGAAATATTTAAAAAATTGTTTCTCATTGGAATTGTCTTTGAATAAACGAATTTTACAATAGTATGCAAAAAAAATTTCAATTCACATAAAAAATTCTAGAAATATCGCGAAATACGCACAAAATAAAATTAATATTAAGGGTCCAAAATTTCGACAGCTCTACTGACCTAACTATTAGGACCATATTTTATAGATTGCGGCTATCCCCAAATTTTAAGGGTCAGGAATCCAAATCAGTCAACAACAAAAAATATGTTCATGCAGAAACGGTATGTTTTTGTGTCTGATTTCGTA
Source organism: Parasteatoda tepidariorum (assembly GCF_982258835.1). Classification (NCBI taxonomy): domain Eukaryota; kingdom Metazoa; phylum Arthropoda; class Arachnida; order Araneae; family Theridiidae; genus Parasteatoda; species Parasteatoda tepidariorum. The sequence goes on along the minus strand of NC_141765.1, from coordinate 51,429,154 downwards.
GTTAAAATTATCAGCTGCACTAATTAGCATATTTCAGGTTCATTAAGTTAGAGTGCTAATAAGTGAGGAAAGATTCATTAGATCAAAAGTTATTTAGAGTCACTTTTTTCCCACTGTATGTATAAATATGTATGTGATTCCTTTTGAAGGATTTTCTGGTTTTTTATTTTTTCTGTATAGGTATTTCACGATTCATTTTTGTTAAAAATGTCAACGCAGTTATTATTTTGCAAAAATGTTATAAATACGTATTACAATTTTCAACAAACCGAAATTTCAATTTAACGTAATATCAAAGTTTGAATGTTTTTTGTTCAAATATTTTAAATTATTATATTAACTAATATTAACAGTGTTAAACGCAGAAATCGGTATTTGTGTCCCTGATATGTATATATTTTATTAATCTATAACAAAAAAAATATATCAAAATCTGTTGAATCACTAATGAAGACGGTAGGATTAAAAGCGTTCAAAATTGTTAATAAATGTGAGATTATATTTTAATGTTTCTAATAATAACCTTTTACCTCTTCACAGTTCTCTCCGGAAATCAAACTGGTTTTGATACTTATAATCTTGCTTTCCTCAATACCAATTCTATCGCATATAAAATAGACATTTTCAGTCGTCAGATTTTTAAAAGAGTTTTTGTTCGTTTTTCACCCTCATTGAAATATTACTTTTTGACCCCTAAGAAGTTTTTATTTTTATTTTACATTTGACAAAAAACTAAAAATATGTTGTAAAGAAAACTATTGTGAAATGTCTTGTAGATCGCAACTAAACATAGAAACTAAGAATACGCCTAACTGAAATTATTTATAACTTAGTGTAACTGAGAGTGTTTTCGCGAAATAGATTTAAATATAGTTTCCTTGTTTGTATTTTTTACGCTACCTGCGTAAAAAATACAAGCCTAATGGAAAAACTATGACCTTATTTTATAAACTTAAAAACCTTATTTTATAATTAAAACTGTCTTTTTTTAAGGAAATTTAAGAATTTTTATTAATTTACCGGGTTTCCAAAAATTTTTTTTTCGATGAAAATTATTTAGTAAAATTTACATCTTATTAACCAGAATTTAGAGTGGAGGATTTAATCGAAAGGTTGATTTAAAATTAAACCATTTGATCGAAATTCTTTCATAATTTTAAAATTCAACTTTCATAAAGAAATCTTTATGTATTTTTAAACTGAAATTATAATATTTTCAGGAAAACATGCAAAGCTGCTTATTAGTTCATTGCTTTTCGTTGTAAGCATCACTTTGATACGAGCAGGATCAGATTGTTTATCATTTGAAGAGGTTTATCCGTGTTTTTGCACAAACTACGAAGACAACTCAACAGTAGTCACGTGTCCAAACATCGATGATTCTTTAGAATTGTCAAAAGTAACACTTTACTATAATTTTTTTTTAAATAGTTTTGATTATCATTATTTTACAGGATGAGTTTTAAGTCTCGCATAGCAAGCATTTATAACGACCAGTAAAAGTAACAGTTTGAAATTGAGGTAAAATATAACTAAAAATAATTGAAGGGACTGAAGTAGACAAGTGGTTAGAGAATCAGACTTTGGTCCGGAGTTCGGTCTTCGACTCCACTAAAACCCACCAAATGCATGCGATAAAAGCTCTTAAAATGTGTGAAATCAAAAGTCCTGTGGTCGGTGGCTGAGCAGCGCCATGGTTACTAGGATCTGGAGAAAATTTCCTTCCCCTTTAAATATATGGCTAAATTGTGGAAGGATGGAGTGGTGCTGCCATCTATTCGTGGAATTTTAGGCTAAGACGTGCTTTTACCCTGGCGGTGCTCCTTTGTCAAACGAATAGCGCACCTTATCGACTTAATTCGTAAAAGACCAATGGCTGATGAGTTTGGCTTATTCAAGTGACATTAGAAACAGCATAATTGACTTATTGTCTTTCATTTTTAGCAGACAAACTTTGGGTGGTACAATAAATATTCGAAACGTCTTCTTTCGCGAATACCAAAACAATTCTTTTTTGCAGGCTTCTGGGGATTATTAGTTTCGGAGACATGGCGAAATACGCTAATTTATTTAACATTAAGGGGTCTAAACTTTCGATTGCCCACCTGATCAAGTTATAGGAATCCTATTTTCAAAATTGTTACTACCTCCCATATTTTGAGAGTTGGGATTTTAAATCCGTTGAAGGAAAAAAAGGTATGCATATATTCAGAGAAATTGCATTTTTATGCCTGATTTCGCTACCTAATATTGTCTGCATAAATTAATTAGAATAATTAAGGTCAAATCATCATCTCGTTCAAGAACATTAAGTTCATGAGATCAAACGTTATTAAAGGTGTTAAAAAAATTATTTCTTATTTGCGCACATTATTTAACTGGCTGTAATAGTGAGAAATTATTATTATTATTTTTTAAATAAATAACATTTCCGTATCGTGATCTGCCGCAGAATAATCGTCAAGTCGTGGCAATTTCTGGGCAGCGACCCGAAAAAAAAAAATCAGAAACTAGACCAACCAGAATTTTATAAACTCGTAACCACCCTTCTGGCAAACTTCTATTATTTTTTTTTTAATATATTATAGCGATCGTTGTTAGCGCGACAGATAACGATACAAGAATATCTTCAATACGAAAAATAACTTTCGTTTAAAAGCCGACCAGGTGGCTGAGTTGTTAGCGTGCCTGACTGCGGAGCCGATGGTTGCGGGTTCGAATCCCGCTCAGGGCATGGATGTTTCTTTCTCTGTGTTCTATGTCCTTTCTCCTTTGTGTGAATGTGACGCTCCCTATTAACGGGTTTGTGGTTGTGTGACGTGGGTGTCGCTGCTCCGCCACAGGTGCCCACTGGGTAACGAGAAGAGAGTAGCAGTTCTGGCACTAAAAGGCCAATGTGACAATACATCCCAAGAGCCCGCCATGTGAGATAAAGAAAACTTTCGTTTAAAAAGTCCTCAAAATTCTCATGTTTCGGAAATTTCATCGCATCCCTCCTCAAAAAAACCCTGTTCAAACCTTAGAGGAACGATTACTCTAAGGTACTCCTATTACTTAAGATTTAAACCAGATTTCTTTCAACCTCTTTCAACACTACATAAAAACACGACTATCAAAATAACAGAAAATTTGCTGTTCCTGTCAAAATAATAGATGTAGCCACATAAGAACAAACGTTTCACAAACGAAGTCTCTCAACACTAGATTATCGATACCAATTAAACATTCGAAAAATCAACACTGTCATGTATAGCAGTGGTTCTCAAACCGATTTACTAGAAGGACAAGTAAAAATATTTCAGTTTTATTACGGACCGGTAAAGTTAGTATATAATTTGGACTATTGGTAACCGGTAAAGTAAGTACATAATTTTAACCTTGACAAATTGTGAAACTTAACCAATTTTTTGAACAGTTTATTTCTGGTATTTCAAATTCTCTCTACGATTAAAAATATTTTTAAGTCTAAGCCTATTTTAATATAGATATTTACATTAATTTCACTTCAAATATCAATCCGCAGACCGGTGGTTGAGAAACAGTGATCTATAGGGAGGAAATCGAATAATTTTCGCTGAAATACGGAATATTAAGTTTTGTTATACAAGACTTTAAACTTAGTCAAACTATAAATATAAAATACATGCTAAGAGATGTTTACTTTTCTAATTTGTAGAGTAAAATGAGTTAAAATTCGGACTATTAAATCCAATGATGTTTGAGTGTCAATCTGGGAGAATAAATATTTTAGCCGCTAATAAGAAAAATTGAACTTTTGTCTTAATGTATTCATGAATAAAAAATATTTTTATTTTGCCCCAGTCATCAACTAAAATATTTTTATTTTGCCCCAGTCATCAACTAAAATATTTTTATTTTGCCCCAGTCATCAACTAAAATATTTTTATCTTGCCCCAGTCATCAACTAAAATATTTTTATTTTGCCCCAGTCATCAACTAAAATATTTTTATTTTGCCCCAGTCATCAACTAAAATATTTTTTTTTGCCCCAGTCATCAACTAAAATATTTTTATTTTGCCCTAGTCATCAACTAAAACATTAATATTGTGCTAGTTGTCACACTTCTCTATTTGGAAGATAGTATTATAATGATGAAATTTGGTGTGGTCGGAGTGGTATAATATAATTGACTAATTGAAGATTGTGATGAAATCAGGATCTTGAAAATGACAGTCGATGATAAAAAACTGGATCATAATAAAACTGTTATTTGAGTAGTATTTTTTTAGAGCTCTAGATACAAAAATTGATGTATATTTTTATACAATTGAAGTGACATAATAAATTTTTCTTTTCAAAATAATATCAATAAGGACAGACCAAGGGAGATCCCCATGACCAGCCTATTCAAAAGTCAAATTAAAAATTGCTTGAATTGTTCCCAACAGACAGGAGCATGGGAAAAAACCCATAGTTTGTGATTTATCTGTAAATAAAATAACAAAGCTAACTCCTCGTAATTAATATTAAATTTTGAAATAATTTGAATATAGCTTAATCGCCAATACAAGACCGTAAGAATTAATATAACCCTGCAACTGAAGCATTTTTGTGGTAAGAGAAATAAGGAGTTATGGGTTTTGATGTACCATTTAGTCAAGATAGTGATTTCATTAGTTTTACATTTGTCTTGAATTAAAAAGTTAGCTGTCACATTGCCTATTATGGCATCACAAGTATAAGAACAGAAACGATTTTATTTCTGCTTTACCTCAGTCAAGGAAAACATTTTGCACACAATTAGAAAATTTGTTTATCCAAAGATAACTAAGTCATCTTTTGAAAGGAGTTAATATTTATTATTTTATTTAATAATAATAAAAAAATTTTGAATTGTAAGGTATGTAATTTTTTATATTATTTTTAAGAATGTAATTTTATGAATGTATGTAATTTTATGAATAATTTATTAATGAATGTCAAAATACAAAATTTGAACGAAATAGATCGAATAGTTTCTGAGGAATCTAATTTAAAAATAAAAAAAATTCAATTCAATTTCTCAGGAACTATTCGGCCGATTTCGTTCAAATTTTGTGTTTTGTTACGTAAAATCACATTCCTTAACATGATGTAAAGAATTTAATATCTCACAATTCAAAATTTTTTCGACTATTATTAAATAAAATGATAAAAAAGTAATATATATTAACCAAAAATTATTTTTTGCAAGGAATTATCTTTGGATAAACGAATGTTATAATAGTGTGCAAAAATTTTTCAATTCGCTTAGAAAGTTCGAGATATAGCGAAATACGTAAAAAGCAGAATTACAGAAAAGCAGAATACGCAAATTTTACTACCCCCTATATTTTGGGAGTCAGAAGTCCAAGTCCCTCTAAAGAAACGGTATGTTTAGAGGTAGTATGTACAAAAAGGTAAAGGTATGCTAAGAAAGTTTTTTTATCCGATTTCGTAACATAAAATAGTAGTAGTAGTTCATTTACATCACATTAGAGCTGCACAATGGGCTATTGGCGACGGTCTCGGAAACATCCCCGAGGATGATCCGAAGACATGCTATCACAATTTTTGATCCTCTGCAGAGGGGATGGCACCCCCGCTTCGGTAGCCAGACGACCTGCACGCTAAGTCGAGCACTTTACGGTAGAACAGTTTAAAGAGGACCAATACCGCTTACCCTCGGTCCCTACGCAGACTGATCCAAGTGGTCACCCACCCGCACACTGACCGCAGCCAGTGATGCTTGACTTCGGTGATCTGTTGGGAACCATGTCTTAACGATCAGTCCTCTGCGGGACTAACATAAAATAGCGTCTGCTCTAAGTAATTAGTATATTTGAGGACACCCCCTCGAATCATTAAGGAGGAGTCCCAGAACGTGAAGATCAGATTATTAGATCAAAAGTTATTCTGGGTGGACCTTTTTGCGCACTGTACAATCAACTAATAAACCAAATTACAATGTCTTCTATTGCTAATTTTTAAATCCTAATGCTGTGGGTGACAAAAAAAATTAATGAGCAAATTTAAATTTCTAATTATATATATATATATATATATATATATACTTATATTGAATATCCTATACAATGGGTGTATTTTTCAGGTTACTCAAAGTTTAAAAAGTCTTCTAATTGATCGTTTTGTGTTGCTAAATGTTTTTCTGGAAGAAAAAGATGAAGTTATACCATTATTAAAAGACCAGAAGTTCAAAATCACATCTCGTGGAATGTTCCCTAAAAAATGGTTATCAGAACTACGAGTTAGAAACATCGAAATACAAAATGGTAATTTAAATGGTTATTTTTTAGTGGAAGACGCTTTAGAAGGCCAAGCAGATTTCTTAACTAGTGTTATTGTCAAGAGTTCAAACCTAAGGTGAGATTAAACTATAAAAAGTAAAGTTTCAAAATTTATGACATTAAATATACAAGCTATAAAGTGTGTAATGTCTTTCTATATTTCTATAACAGGTACAGATTGCAAAATAAAAAACGTAACACCCAGAATAACTTTTGATCTAATGCTCGAATTTTCAGATCATTAATCTTAATGGTTTAATATATCGTCTGCTCAAATTAAAAAGCTTATTTAATGTGAGACCCTCAATTGTTAGAGCCTTAGAACGTGGAATCCGGTCATTAGATCAAAAGTTATTCAGTGTGTTCCGTTTTATATACTGCGCACTGTACAACAGTCCAGAATAATTATCAGAACACTATTACTTTTGATCCAAAGATCGTATTTTCGCGTACTGTATTATGCCTTTTTAAATGTTACAGGGGATAGAAGAAAAAAAAATCCACACATAATCGTACTTTCTCTGAACTTATACTCTTTTTCTGTTCTCAAAACGTATAGGGAAATTATAATCCTGAAAATATTGTCCCAGTAGTTTAAAAAAATTGTCTGAAGTTAGAGACTTTTAATCGCATTAACTTAGCACGTTTTTCACTATTTCTCTGAACCTATTTATACGAATTAAGAAAAAAATTGCATACAGTTAGAAACTTATTTAGTCAAACAAGGTTCTATGCAAAAAAATATTTTTTATTACTTATTAATTTCATTATAGGATTTTTTTTTTGCTGATTTTCAAGCAGACACATTTTTACATTATTTACATGAATTTTTAAATAAAAATTTTTGAACGTACTCTGCAATTTTTTAAATTAAAAAAAATTTCGTATTTTAAAGATTTTATTTCTCGGGAGCTATATGAACAATTCTGTTTAAATTTTGAATTTTTGTCTCTTAAAACTTCGAGTGCTTTACATTTTAAAATTTTTTCCAACATTTTAATTTATAATCTCAAAAGAAATAATTTAACTAAGTTACTTCTGCTTCGAAATATCTTTGCAAAACGTAAGTAATAGATTAAAAATAATTAATATTACTATATATTAATTATTGTGCAAAAAATAATTTATATTAATGTATATCTATAATATTTATTGCGCAAATAATAGGCATATTATTTAAAAATTTCAGAGATAAGGAGAGTTTTACAAAAATGAAATAAAGGGGCTTAAAAATTCCGACTGCTCTTCAGACTTAACTATAAAGGTCTAATTTCCTGTATTTGGGATAGGTGGTCAAAAACCTAAATCCGGCGAAAACAAATTAGATCACTCAGAGAAAGTACATTTTTGTGTCTGATATTGTAACATAAAATATCTAATAAGCAGATTTTAAGTCTATTTTCTTAAACAATTAAAATTGCACTCCAGTACATGAAAATCCGATTATTAAATCAACAAAAGTTATTAAGAGTGATTTTTTTTAAACAAACTAAACATTCAATGATTTTTTTTTGTAGTTTTCTTCATTGTTAAAACTAAATACTTCCTTCCTGAACCGTTACATCACGTTTCTCATTATGTTTATTTTTTTAGGTTCATTTTTGTTACCGTTGCTCGGTGTTGTGAACTTAAGTTTTACGACTGAAATTTACTACTCATTTGCTTTTTAATGTGCTTACAAATAAGGTTATCCAAACCTACAACCACGAAATGGGAAAATAACCACCATTTCGTGCAAAACAATGTGTTTTCAATCTTTATAAAACATTGAAAACATTAAATATACATTGCACGAGTGAACAATTTAGACGAAACTTATGTATTAACTCCAATGTTACTAAACCCATATTTTTAAGGGTTTTGTAAGTTTATGCATCTTATAGAAAGTCAGTTAATTCTAATGCCAGTAATTATAAATCTGATACAAATGGTTATTAAAATTAAGTAATTCAAAAAAATTGTGTAAGCATCCCAAACTAAAAGTTATTGTTTCAAGATTCATGAAATTTGAGTGTATTGTTTTGTTAAATATACATATATTTTTAAAAAAAATTTAAGTGTTTTAAATATATATATATATATATATACACCAATCAAAGTATGAAAATAGAATTAAGCAAAAGTTAAGAACAAAATGTAATGTATAAACAATAAGTCAAAATGAAAAAGCGCTAGAAAACAGCTAAAACCAAAATTCTCTTAATTAAACAATAATAACGTGTGCGTCTTTAGATTTCTTTTTGGTTATATTTAAATTCTAACTTCTTTTAATATATATATATCAGTGATAATAATTAATCACTATATATATATATATATATATATATATATATATATATATATATATATATATATACAGGATAGTTTTATTGCAACATTTCTGATTTCTGCAGAATTTTTACTTTTGTGTTAACTTTGAAGCTCACGTATACCTCATATAATTATACATTTTTTTTTTATTTATACATAGGGGAAAATGTTCACTTATATTTTTTTCCTCGGATCTAATACAAATTGTGTATAACTAATTCTGAAAGATTTCCACAAAGCAATATAAATATGTATTTGCTTCTTTCTAGCTAAAGTCCGTGAAAGAGTTATTTGTTTATTTGATAGCGAGGGTTGACAGACCATTAAATAGAAGGAATATAACTCTGTATTTATCACATTGTTTTCTAGTGAAATGTAGAATTTACGGATTTGTGCATTTAAGGAATAAATAGATGTCTTTTGTTCGGGAAATAAGATAAAATATTGTTTATTGACTTCTTGACATTTTAGGAGTAAAAAAAAGTCTTTTCTCCATACTTTTTTATTTACTGGTTTTTTAAATGAAATATCTTTTCTCACATATTTATTGATTGATTTGTTTATTTCTTAGTTAAATGTGGAATATCGAAGAAAAATAGAAAAATATTTCGATAATTTCAATATTAGTGCTCATATATAAACTGTCTTAATTTGTTCTGGAAAACAATATATTTTAAAGGCTTTTTTAAAATTCCCTTCGTTTAAATGAAAAAATTTATAAAAATTGCTTATTTAAATAATTTTTTTTTAAAAAAATGAGTTTATTTAAAAAAAATATTTAGTGTGTTTCCGTTTTTCTATTACATGACAAGAACTACTACTTCAAGATAACAATTAGAATGGTTATCATGTATAACAACAATTAAATGTAAAGATGATCATGTTCCGAATTAACAACAGTTATTTTGTACTTACAACCTCGTCTATAATTGAAAATTTTCTTTTATAACACCGATTAAAATTCTTTTTTATATAATCTGACAGTCACTAAAATAATCGACGATTAATAACAAAAGATTTAATGTAATTAAAATAATACGATATTATTAGTGTATTTTACGATAATATTACGATATGACACGATAACTATACGATACCAAGACGCTTTTTCTAAATAGTCTCCATCCTTCAATTTCGACAGTGTGTTACAGTACTGCATAGCATTGTTGGTTCCAACCTCCAAAAAGTCCAGCATCAGCCAGCAACGAAACTCCGGGACATTAATTCACGAACCAGCAGCGTTTAACGACTCGTTCACTTTTTTTTCTGTGATTTGTAACTTCTTAGTTGTAACTGGTCGCAGTTATGCTTTTATTTATTTTAAAATCGGTTACCTGAACTGAAAAAAAAAAAAAAAAAAAAAAAAAAATCAAGAATCAATACTTCTTTTATTTAAGAAAAAGCGAAACAGGATAGCTTGTCGTTAAACGCTACTGGATTGTCGTTAAACGCTACTGGAGGAGACCAGACTGAGAGATTCTTCGCTTTGCGCATGCACTGCAACAATATCATCTTCTTGATCATGGTCAAACAAAACCCAATGGTGTCTTTACACCTTCAATAGCTGTCTTGTCTACCACATTGCTGTTCGATTTTCTGGGAAAAACCTATTTTCGGACTCACTCTCGTTGTATATGATAATTAATAACATATTGATTACTTTTAGAGCATTTAAATACAAAATTGAAATTAATCATATTTGTCTTTTTCATTTTGTTTTAGTGGTCGTTTGTGCTCTGGTTGTCTTCCTAAGTCTGGAACAATATCTACATCTACAATAGAACTACGACGAACACCGCTTTTAAAACTAATAGATTTTTCTTACAATAATATCGATCTAGCAGAGAGTGCTTCGTTTCCAGCAACGTTAAGAAGTCTGGATACTTTAATTTTATCAAATAATCAAATTAATAAAATACAAGATTACGCGTTTTCAAATCTTCCTCAATTACAGCGAGTGGATCTTTCCAAAAATGTTTTAACTACAATAAGCAGAAAGATTTTCATAATGGCTGATTCTAAGCTGGAAATCCTGGATTTAAGGTTTGTAAGCATACAATTAACTTAAATAAAACATTGCTTAAATATGTTAAAAATATTACGATTTATTAGGTATACCTTTTAATTTCCAAGTTTTTTTATCATTTTACAAATTTTTATGAGCATTTAGATTTTGCCATGAGAGAAAATTATTTTCTTAAATTGAAATAGGCTAAAATTATGATAAAAATCGAATGATTGATTATTGGACCAGATTTGAATAACTATAATTAATACCAAGACTAGAAGTTCCCACAGTGCATACCATGGCACCCTGGAGTGCGGCGAAAAATCATCTATGACTTCAAGTTTATTATTTTCTTAATGACAATTATTTTCTATCGGAAAGGTATAAGTTTCAAGGTAGAAGATTGAGTTTCAGTAAAATATGAGTGTCCCATCCTAAGTAAAACAAGCTAAAAGTATTTTTATTCCCTTTTCTACTTCAAGGTAAAGACTGGTTTTTAGCAGTTATAGTTATAAAGGACAAAACTGCTCAGTAATAAACATTGAAAAAGAAATGCGTTAAGTCAAAGATAACGACACTTTACTTACCTGTCCACTGGAACTCCATTAATATTAAAGTTCAATCAGTTACAAAATACAACCAAAGAGCAGAAAATTAAAAGGCACCACTTCCCCTTTAAAAACGTATGTAAAATTTAAAACGAGCTAGCCTTCGAATAATGATGCTGCTATCTAGTGACAATGATAAGAATTCAATTTTTTCATAGTTCCTTTCAAGAAAAAAATATACAAAACTCGCTTTTCATGCTATTCACGAGTCATTAAAATAGTTTTTACTTTTTTTCATGTAAGAAGGGAGGAAAGAGAGACAACTATATAAAAAAAAGAAAATTTTATTGTATAGAAAATCTATGTCTTTGATTTCTTCAATGAGTTAAAAACTTCATGGAACTATTAAATATAGTAATTGGTTCAGTCATATAGTGATGCTTATAGAAAGTAAATGTTTATCATTTGCTTTCATTACAAAAAATAAAACTTATTTTATTATTTTCAGAAAATGCACACTTTTTAAAATATATATAAGAGTATTCATAATTCAATTGAAATTAAGCAGTTAAGAGTCTTTAATTGCTTTGATAAGATTGGGAAAATGTAAAAACTGTCGTTTTGCTAGGCGAAAAGACCCGGATGTGTAACAATGGCGCATCGCTTTTTTTTTTCTTTTTTTTTTATAGCTATTTTGGCTGGAGTCGTTTATCTTGTATAATATATCTCTGGATACAACCAATAGAAATACGTTTAGATTGGGATAAGAATACTAATCGTCCAATAGAAAAAAGTGCAAACGGAAATTGATTAAATGATAGTGGAACACTGATCTAGTTCATCTTCTGACTTGCACATATCTATTCCATGATTTGGAAATTTATTTACTTTCTTTCAATACTTTCGTGTGGGGATTGTAATATTTCTTTATTTTCTCTTATATTGCTATAATTTATATTACATATGATTAAATATAACACCTTCTTATAAGATAATTAAAAATATAATACTTGAATGGATTCTTAGTATGAGTTATATTATCAATGTTTTTATTCTTACCCCTTTCATAGCTAGCGTTTCTTAGTCTTATAAAATTATTATTCGCCATCTTATTATTCGTAGTACTTATATCTTCATTGTATGCATAAAGTAAATACTTTTCCGCAGACAATCTTTATGTAGCTGGGGTGCCGTGAAACTATTTCAAATCTCGTAAGAGTGCCACAACCAGAAAAAGTTTGGGTGCCACTGGCTCAAAACATCTTTCTAATTTTAGAACTACCCTGATACTTTTTAAATGGCAAAATATAAGTCCTTCAATAGGAAAAAAATATTTTTTTTTCGTGACATTTCATTTTCTTTCTGATTTTGTTATTAAATTATCAACTGGAAAAAAATTATTAGCATAATTTACAGGGACATCTTGAACTAAGAAAACTTTAATTTAATACTGCATAAAAACCCGCTCTATAAAAGTTACGCAAAGTTTACCCTATTTTTACTATGCTATCTTTATTTTAGTTTGGATCTGTAGCACATAAAGCTTGTGTCTGAGAAACTTCTTACGTTAATTTTTTAAAACACACTTTTAAAAAGAAGCTCTCTTTTTGCATAATGTTCGAAGAATTCTGATTTCTTCTTTATTGCTTTTATTATCAATATTATTTTTCATGCAGTTCAAAAATTTATCTAATGATATATTTTGTCATAAAATGCTGTATCATTTGATTCGGTTAAATTTTTTTTGTTCAATGGAATAATTAATTTTTTTAGCTTTAACTCCATAAGTTCGCTTCCAGCGGATTTCTTCCAAGGAATGAATGCCTTAAAAGAAGTTAGACTTAATGACAATCTCTTAGAGACTTTACCATCATCTACATGGTCTAAAATACCATTGTCTGTAGAAAGAGTCGACCTTGGAGGTAAGAATAAAAAATCCTTAACTTAATTTTTCGAAAAAATGAAAATTCAACATGCTTGTCATAAACTGGATGCATTATGTATAGATTTTGATAGTCGCCTAGTTGGTATGGTGGGCAGAGTCTTCAAAAACCACAGACCTGGTCAGAGTAAGATTCCCCATGCTAAAGACTGAATGCTTAATGGGATTGCACTTTCTAAGATTATGTCTTGTGATGTAATGTCTGTAATTCTAAAATTGGAAAGTCTAAAATTGACTGTAATGTAATGTCCCAACGATTTCAGAGTATGCAACGTTCATTACGGTTAGTCGGCTGGGGAGCATGATGCGGAGGGCGGGTTATTACTGCTATCATCTCTCCTGCTATCGAAATTGTGATAGAGATGTGTGCGCATGCCCCAGTGTTGTCTTCACATTATTAAGAATGAATCAAAGACCGTCGCCAAAAGTAGCTTCAGTGCTAACCGACTCAAAACCAAAGTATATTTTTAAAATCTTAGTCAAAAATAAACTTGAAGTTTTTTAATCTTCTATTAAAAAGTTAATTCCTCTTAAACAAAACTGCATTAGAGTTTTAAAAACCCAAGTTGAAATATATTTTCACTTTTAAACAATTTATCTTTAAATAGTGAAATTAATTTTCATGCAATAAATTGATAAAAAGTACTTCACTGTAGTCTTTTATTACACATTGCTAATAAAATCACAAATCGCATATTAGGACCAATTGGAAAATTTTTATTTTTGTTTCCATGGCAAAGAACGCGATTTTGATTATAATTAAATCCATTGGAGAATTAAAATTAAATTTTAATCTATGCAATTTTAAGCAATTATTTATTCTTATTTTTTTCTATTTCAGGAAACTTTTTGGTTTGCAACTGTTCAATGAGTTGGATAACTAGACAAAACCTCTATGTAAATATGGAATTCCTAGCGAATTGTGTATATCCAAAAATAGTTGAATTTCAACAGTTAACTCCTTCGTTAATATCTTTTACAAATTGCAATGTAAGGGTGTGAAATAAAACTATTAATGTCCTTTTATTGTCAATAAATATTAAAAGCTATTTTCATAGTTGGTGCTGCAATATGTCTGTTGAATTTTTAAAGTTGAATGTCTGATGAAATTGAAAAAAAATATGCTTTGGAATAATGAAATTAAAAACTTTCAGAAAATGACTGTCTAACAGCACGAATCACACAGGAAAAATGTATGGTCAAAACTACCAGAATATGGTAAAATATACTGCTTCTGACTCCATGGGAACACCAAAAAGTTTGGTAATTTTTATTGAAGCTCTTTGGTAATGATTTTGATAAAATTAACAATTATGATTTTATAACGAGTGAAAAATTAGGTAAACGTGGTAAAATTTGATAATTTTATCATGATACCTTAGACCACTATAATTATTGGAAAAAAATACGAAATGAATGCTTTAAATACCGTATATTTTGGTTTTTATTATGAATTTAAAAAAAAAAAAAAAATTATTTCTATACAGCACGGCAATTTTACCTGAATTTTTTTCTCCTTCCATCTAATAATACTTATGACCACGTCTCGGTAGTACAATATTTTTAATTCATTTTTTTATGTTTTGAATAATTAGTTGAGTATTATAAATAAGATATATTTTTACAAATTAAAAAAATAACCCTATTAAAAATAACCCTATTTCATAATTCTGAAACATCATTCTTGAAACATTTAACATAACTTAAGTTCAATCTTATTTTAAGAGTTGTCTAGTTCTAACCCCAACCACTAGTTTCCACATGTGCAGATTATCATAACTAGAGTTATAGAATTTTACAGCTATAGAACATTTCTCGAATAGTAGGGACTAAGGATATAAAACTCAAAATTATTTATTATTTCACAATTCCGAACATCTTGATTGATTGTATATAAATGAAAACATATGTACCTATAATTAATTCTGTCGTAAAAAAATATTTGAATTTAAAAAAAAAGAACAAGACATCAACATTTTTGTTTTAACCTTAAATCAGAAGAATTTAATATTTAACATAAGATGTATTAGCTATTAACAAGAAGGTATTGAGCAGTGATGGAGTCAACACGGAGCATTATTATCAACAATGAAGTAAAATTATCAAAAGCATTTAGTATTAAAACATTATAAATTTTGATATTAATCATTTTCTTATACACAGCGATTTGAGTTAACTTTTTTTAATATAAAAATAAGCTTGACTAGGGGAATAAGAAAATTAAATTACTTTAATGAATAAATTCTTAGATAGAAATAAATTCAATAATATTCAGATCTTAAATAATATAATCGATTTCTTTTCTCTCTCCATTTTTAAGCTGTTTATTTTTTACCCCATCCCCCATTTTGATGATTTTCGCTGAAATTTGCGGGATGGAATTGAATATTACTTGTCCTAGTTCCGCATGTTAAGGATAAAAATAACATGGCTGACTGGAATTTCACAGTGGTTCAGGGGATAGAGCTCTCACCTCTCAATGAGGTGACCCAGGTTCGAATCCTAGCGTTGGCTGGTCGATATGAATCCAACTCCCGGCTCACACCGACTACAGTGCTGACATAAAATATCCTCAGTGTTAGACGCATCTTGGGTTAGAACCCCTTTGCCGTCATGGAGATTTCGTGTTTTTCCTTTCCATGTAACGCAAAAGCTGATCAGTTCCATTAAAAAGTCCTCCACGAAGGCTAGTTTGTCTCAATACTTGATCCAAGAGTTCCCTTGTCTTCTGTATTTGGTTTAAAATTACAAGGCTAAGGAGTTGACTTTGATAGTCAAGCTCATAATTGGGTCGGCTGTTAAACGCAGGTTATAAAATAAAAATAAAATATCGGGCAATATAATTTTTGGGCCCAGGTGGTAACAATGTTAACTACAACTAATTTAAAAACATTTCAAATTTGATTCTATTTTTTATTCTGTGTAGTATGTATACGCACATTAAAAACGTTCTTAAAATTCCAACTAATTACAATTCGGTCACCTAATTATAAAAAATAAACACATATCTAAAAATATTAAGATATATAGTCTTAGTAGCCCGTTATACCTTCAATATTTCATTTTCAATATAAATTACAACAATTACCTTAATAAAATATCGAACAATAAAAAAAAAATTCTACAATTTATATCGATAAAAGATTTATACTGATTACAGTATATAAGCTACCATTAAAAACAAGTTAACTAAGTTGAAGTTAATTCTCCAAATCCAGATTACATGAAGCTATAACAAAAAAAGGCAACGAATATGAGAAAGTCACAAATCACAAACGACGTTGTACTCATTAATTTCTCACAGAGTATTCTTTTATATGAGCCAAGCAGCAACAAGCAAGGAATTGGACACAGTTGAGCTACTTTTGTATCCTAGGCTACAATTATGCCTATTAAGAAGATTGATTTGAACCTGGTATATTCATTAAGCGTCTCGCCCTACAGATTATATGAATAGATCGTTCATTCTAGTAGTACTTCATCATCTCATAATTAGTCTAAACCTGTCACTGAATCTTGTAAAAAAAAATAGTAACACAATGTGAAAATGGATTAAAGGGCTGTAGGTCACTTGTATAAACATATGTAGTAATGAAATGTGCTAATGTGCCTCACTGAATATTTATCGAACCCTGTCTTTTTAATTAATGAGGGGTTTTTTTAGGAAAGATATCTTCTTTTATTTCGAATCGTTTAATAGACTTTTTTATTCCTTTAATTTTGTCTTTTAGTTTCCTTTTTTATTCAATTAATTTTTTATTTAGAAATAAGCCTGGAGTTACATATATTATCTTTGAAATTGAATTTTTGTTTTTAAATCTATAACTATTTTACAGTTTAATATACATAGCAGTTATCTACAATAATATGACAGACGAAATCTATTAAGAAAATAAATATTTTTGAAAAAGGCAGTGTGATGATATTATAGGCATTACATATTTCCTAGATTTGAAAATTTCCTTAATTTTATAAATTTAATTCTTTTATCATTCTTAATTCTGTTATAATTAAATAAAATCAATTATTTAATTTTTATATCATTTCATAAAAAGCTAATAAAAATACTTTAATTCTTTTCTTAATAATAAATGTAATGACTAACTTTTTAATTCAATAACACAAGTGTATAACTCATTAATTTAGTTGCGACTATATAAATGTTTTAAAAATCTATTTTTAACTTTATTTTTATGCCGCTTTATTTCTCTAACCACAAAAATGTTTCGATTACAGGGTTATATTAAATTCTCATGGGTTTTGTGATTAAGCTGTAACAAGATTTATAATTTTATATTAATAACGCAGGGTTGGCCTAGTTTTTGGCTATATTATCTATGAATAATTTATAACTTGGGTTCTCTTCCTATGCTCCTAAGCGTCCGTTAGTAACTATTCATTCAATGAAAATTTAAACTTCATGACGTAACACCTCTGCCCAATCGTTGTCAATTACAAAAATTGTCATATAAGAATTCGTCGCTTGAAAGGGAGATGTTGCTTATTATGTTGTTGATATAGTCATGTTTGTTCCTTTTAAAAATGCTCCCTAAATAAAGCAAGTTTGTTATATCTCTGAAATAATCCTTCTTAAACTACAATTTCAAATGTACTAGGAATCACCACTACAACAATCTTGTCTCCATAGGTAGTCTGGCTCAAACATTTTTGGCTGATTTTTAGGTTAAGTAAACCAAAATTTTTTTAAAACAATTTTTCTTCATATCTTTTAATTAAAAAGATACGTTAAAACATTTAATAAGACAAAATATTTAATTTATTCAAATAATTTAATTATTAATTTCTTTATTGGAGGGTGAAGATGAATTTAATTTTAAGACAGTAAGCTATTAGTTTTTACTTTTTTTTTGCTTTCCACAATTCTTATAATATCAGCAAATTATTTTATTTTTAATAGACTGGCCCTTTTTTGAAAAAGCAGTTTTCTTTCATCTGATAATTATAATAAAAATTAAACTTTTTAAAACTGACCAACCTAAGGCTTATTATGCATAATTGTAAACTTGGTAAAAAATATTAAATTTATTGTTCAACACTTTTCCTTAGTGATTCATTACGTCTATGGGTCGTTACTCATTGCTGTTTTCCAAATTTCTAGTCATAGTTTGAAAAAAAAATATTAAATAATCTCAATAAATGTCATTTATGATATAGAATATTTTTGAAATGCTGAACTTGAAACAAAAACTGTATAATAAAATTTAATGTACTCTTATTTGCAAATGAAATGTTTGGTACTCATAGTAATCGGTCGCGTCTGTAGACAGAAGAAAAAGTACCAATAAAATCTTCCATATGACATCAATACATTGTTACAACGCATGAACTTCGTCTCAGGGAGACATTTTGTTTAGAACTACAAAGAAGAGTATATACTTTGTGCTAAGTTTACTAAGTTTATTTTTAAGCTTTTAACAACTTCGTGTATTCCACACATCACGGCCATGGAATTTACAGAATTTATATGATATTAAAGGAATCACTAATCTACTTACTATATATATATATATATATATATATATATATATATATATATATATATATATATATATATATATATATATATATATATATATATATATATATATATATATATATATATATATATATATATATATATATATATATATATATATATATATATATATATATATATATATATATATATATATATATATATATATATATATATATATATATATATATATATATATATATATATATATATATATATATATATATATATATATATATATATATATATATATATATATATATATATATATATATATATATATATATATATATATATATATATATATATATATATATATATATATATATATATATATATATATATATATATATATATATATATATATATATATATATATATATATATATATATATATATATATATATATATATATATATTCTTTCCGAATAAAATTTATCATCAATCGACTAATTTCTGACTTAATAAAGTACTCAAATTTCATCTGGAACTCATTGAATGATGAAAAAAAAGGGTTACTAATGTTTCCTAAATGTTGCGAGCAAAATCTATATTTTATCGATAATCGAAATTTTGACCACTTTCCTACAGAAACAAACTAGCTAACACAAAATTAAAAAGGAAATAATTACGTTATAATAATTTACAATGTAATTAATTATTTTGATTAATTACATTATTAATTATTTCGATAAAATTTCAACAATAATTTTCTAAGCTAATTCCAAAAACTACGCATAATTACAAAATATTTTTTACTGTCACGTTTTCTAAATAAATAGTAAATTATTTGAGTAGTAAGTTTTATTTTTTTCTTCGGTAAAACGCTATCTTTCATATCTATGGAAATGTGGTGGTCATGTCTGTAGACATCATTTATTTTGTGTTTAAATAATAAACTAAATTGTGTTTACAATCTAAACCACTGTTACAGTATGATTATTTATGCTCATATCTCATTTAAAAATAAACTTAATTCAATGTTGTAAAGAATACGAGTGAAATTCGAGTTTTTCGGAGAATGACCCAGAGACAATCAATAAAAATGTAACAACTGAAATTTAAACATAATTTGAAATAATGTAACGAACTACAAATTTGTAGCAAAAAAAGATTATCAATTTCTTTTTTATTCTATATATTTATAGTTGTCTCGTCAAGACATATGAATCTAGTTAGATTTTTTTTCGTCCTCATTGCATGACCATCTGCTAAGCATCCGTCTCAGTCATATTAGCTCAAGGTTAAAACTCCAGTAAAATTAATGGCCTTAAGAAGGAGGGATTTCTTTTTCATAAAAGCACACAATGTTCAATAATGAGCTTGGTTTTTTAAATTAAATAAAAATTCTGTTCGAAAATTGGTTTCTAAGACACATCAGGGCTAAAGAGGGCTAGTTCATTCCACTCTTAGAGCTGAAGCTACGATTTCTCTCCTTATGACGTCACTGTATACACAGATCTCGGAGATCGCAAGCAAAGATATGTTGACTTTGCATCTTTCTCTCTGTAAAAATAAGTTAGACTTTTTCTGGTTATTAGATTTCAAACTTTACATAATTAACACATTATTTCCGTTCATAAACATAGTTCAAAAAAAACTTTCTTGGCCATTGTGTTAAAAAAATACCATTTTAAACTTATAAAAATATTTTACTAGTTGGCGAAAATGACACTATAAATACTATATTTTAAAAAGTTCAGTTTTGACTTTAATTATTAAGAAAAGCATTTATCGACACTTTTTTATCTGCATAATCTTTGATAACTATAAGTTGGGTTAAATTTAGAATCCTGATTTTAAAATATGCCATTTATAGCAATTAGTTCATACTTAATTATTAGGAAACATCAAACTTAAACGCTAATTACTGAAACAAAATAATAATTTAGGTTCATAATGATATTTGAAATTTTACAATTGTTTATAGATACTTAAATTTAAGATAATATAATTTACAGATATTTAATTTTAAGAGAATATAATTTTTAAAAAATCAAATATTTAGAATAACTACATTAAAAAATATGTTATGAAATTAGGAGAATTTTAATTGTATACAATATATTTTATTTATACTTTTTATTTACGCTTTAATTTTCCTTGACTTCATCCATTTTCAATTTTTTCGCCTGCCTTTCTTTTTTAAGTAACGAGGCGGTTTCTATTTAGATGGTGATTTTTATGAAAGTTCTTAACGATAGAATAAACGTATTGCTGTTTTATATTAACTGTGTCATTTCGTTCGCAATTCGTTGAATCCATTCTTTACATAGTTGTTCATTTACTTTAGGGAACACGTGGAAAATTATATTTTTTCCTTCTGTGTTTCTATCAGAATTTTTGCAAGTTCCAATCGCGCAAACTGGCATTTCATTAATAGTTTTAAATTTTTGTAAACTCACTGCAATAAACTGAGGAAAAACATTTTATAAAACAACAAATGTCTTAGAATATGTCACAAAAAGGAATGCTCCAATATTAGTTAGAGCTAGTTAGACCGAACGCTCCGTTCTTGAAGTAAAAGTGCAAGCTTCGTGCCTCAGTGACGTCACTGGAGAAAATCGGAGGTTTGGCGTGGCGAGAATTTCTTCAAAGGAGTGAACCAGCCCTTCTATTCTCTTTAGCCCTGAAGACACGTACACATTAAACACATTGTGATCAAAATCTCCTTCACTCATACGGAAACTATTTTATTAAGGTCCTTTTCTAAATGATGTCACATTTTTTAAATATATTTTACCCTCTTCCCTTTGCCACGAAGTGTCACACTTCACCTTTGCCTCTACCCTCCTTATTGTCACATGTCGCGATATATTACATAAACATATACTATCTGTTCAGAAACAAAACACATGCTGTGGATGATATTTTATTTTTAAACTTTAACTTAGTGTTCTAATGATCTTTATGAACATAAAAATAGTGGTTCGACTTGTGCTCATTTTGAAGAAAAATGTGGAAACTCTCTATATATATATATAAATCTATTATAAAAAATGATTAATCTGCTGATTTTGAATGCTTTAATTCTAAACAAAATGTGTGATGTTGTAGTCTTTGGTATCCCCTCCCACCCCTTGTCACTAATTGTCACAATTTTTATAACTTGTGTCTCTCTGAAAGCATGACATTTATGAACTTTCCCTTAGTAAACATAACTTAAATTAAAAATTGAAATTTCTACACAGAGTAATCCTCAATTACTGCTCTTAACATGTTTTAGAATCCTGTGAAAAAATTAATTTAAGAAATACTGGGGTAGGAAATTAATATTAAAGCAATACAAATCGCACTCAAAATCAAACAAATCACTATTGAATAAGGTGGGTGTCAAAACCTCTGTCCATGAACGTTCATTTAACTTGTTCTTTGCGCAATCAAACAGGTTTTGACATTTTTAATTTCGCTTTACTTAACAATGATTCATTGAATTTCGATGGAATTTCGGTGTCTCCCAAAGTCGTACTTTTCGACAATGTAATTTATGTAATTTTTGGCAATGATTCTAAAAATATATATTCTGGCCGGTGTTTGCAAAACATTACTAAAAAGGGAAAATACAATTTTGAACTGTAAAAGTTCTTTAACTCGTATATAACTAGATAGGCAGCTATTGTTTTGCTTCTGAATATTTCGAAACAAAATCGATTAGATTTTAACCTTTAAGTTTAATTTTTGACAAAAGAAATTTTAAAAAAAAATACTCTTAGCTCTTAAAAGAACTTCTTAATTGGTCTTAGTTAGATTAAAGTTAAAATGGTTGTTTTTTTTTCTCTATGCTTAAGTAAATAATTATAATATTCTAAAAATAATGTATCAAACTCACTCGATGTCTTATAATATATATTTTAAAAAATTACGTACGGAAAATAAGTTTAATTTTTTTTATATTAGATTTTCAAAAATTTAAAAACAAAATTAATATATACATAAAAGATATATGAAACTATTCTTTTTTTAAAAAAATCATTCAAAATTGTGGTTGTGTGTGTGGAGTTATAATGAAAACAATAAATCATAAATAACTAAAACAGTTTAAAATATTAAAAAAAAACTTACGTATTTTGTTTGTGCAGTCTATCCTTTATTGTAAATCCTTCTTATATAAGTTCTGAGATACTTCTTAGTTGATTTATTGACTCCAAGTTTCCTGCTCCGTGAATTACTTGAACCAAAAATGAAGAAATTCTAGAGAAAAAAAAATTTCTAAGTCGACAAACACAAACAGTCAATAAAACCAATGATTCGATTCTGAAAACAAAACTTGATTTACTCTAAACTTTCGTATTTTTTTTTCTATAAAATTGTTATCTGCCTAACAGTTTATTAACTATTTGGTTGGATTCTTTCCTATTTTATCCTGTATACTTGAATAAAAGTTTCACCTATATTACATAATTTTTAAATTTTACTTCATCTTTATTGCTGCTTAAGTTCAAAATGGAAATCTCAAAATTTCTGAAAATTCAGGAAGGTTAATTTCTCAAGCAAGATATAGTCTTTACCATTTATATTCACACTTTCACTCAAAAAGTTGAATTACTGAAAAAACATTTAAAAGAAAATGTATTTTTACCTTCAGAATAGTTTTTCTATAGCTTTTCCATGAACCTGTAATTAGATTTTTTTTTCAACTTCACGAATATGAGAGAACGACATAATTTATAGTTCAGTTTAAATTCTTCTGAAGCATTTGTGTGTGAATTTTTGATTTATTTAAGTACCTTACTCGACTGAAACAAAAATCAACATTTTGACATAAAAATTTACCATTTGTAAAAATTTTCAACTAATTGGAAAATTAATATATTTTTCGATTTTTACGAAAAGCTTCCAGTTGATGGTTAAAATGCATATTTTGTCCTTTCAAAAATGAATTCGGAAAAAAAGGTAATGCATTCTTATTAATTAAAATATGTTTTAAACAAATAGTACGGCATTCTCATATGAGAATGCCGTAATATTTGTATAACAGATAGGTGAGCACATACACTACCTTACAATAATGGAAGAGACACTTTCAGCTTTCAGTTTAATTTCTCAAGAAAGACTAAGAGGATTATTATTGTTATTTTAGGGGTGTTTAGTTCATGCGATTTTTCATACTTAGCTATAAAGTTTAAAGCTTTCAGAGGTTTGAGGGACCGACAATAAATGACGAAAGAAAAATATTTCCGACCACCCTATGCCAAAAAATTAAACAAACTTGTAACTTATACCGATTACTTTAGTTGTAATTTACAATAACTGCATAAAATTTTGTAAACTTAGCTTAAATATATATGGAAATTAATTTTTCTGTCTTACTTTTTGTGCTATAACTTTGAAAGTATTCGATAAAATTATAAAAAAAATTTCGAGCAATTTGAAATTATTAATTAAAAAAATTAATGTTTTAAAATGTGAAAACAATTCGTAAAAAACCTGCACAAGATATGAGTAAAAGAGTGCACATGCGCGGAAAAAAATTAAATTTTTTAATAATTTTGAATTGTATTTGACAACTAATGAAAAAAGTCTGATTTGAATATTTTAGCAATTTAAAAAGTTTCATGCAATTTTCTAAGCAGTTTTTGTACTTAAAGAAAGCTCCAAATAAGGGGTTTTCCACAAAGTTAATTTTAGGTTATGATAGGGTAGTGTCATTTGCAATAATACAAATGGAAATTTGCGGAAAACCCCTGATTATTTTGAGCATTTTCAGAAAAAGTACTAAGAAAAGTGCTTGAAACTTTTAAAAATTTAAGATAATCAAATCAAACTATCATTAATTGCCAAATACGAGTCACTAAAAATTATCACAAAATTTTTTAAATTTCTTTTTTGTGCATGCGCATTATAAAAGAACTACTTTAAATACAATACGTAAGTACGAAATTTGTTAAATTTAGGTTAAATATATAAAGAGAACATTTTTTCTTGGATACGCTTTCTGAGCTGTGCATATTTTCTTTGAATTTTGTTCAGAATAAAAATTTCTATCTAACACGCTTTTTGTTTCTCTTGTAAGTGAATCTCTACTCGACTAAAGGAAGACCAAATGTAATACTGAAAATTTTGCAAACCTTATTGACAAACAGTCATTAATATTGTAAAAGAAGCAAAGTTTAAGTATAATATTGCAAAATTAAAGAAGTTAAAGTTTTTTAATAGAAAGCATATAACAATTATAGACCTAGAAAGAGTGAATTTTATCGTAATACTGTACACAGGGTACCCACTCAAGTGCGTATCCACCCTTTTAACAATCGTTAAAGTGGTTTCTAGGTATAGTAATCTGGCTAAGTTCTCTAAAACGAGACCACCTAAGGCACTATCTAGTGTAAAACAGCTGAGTTAACGTTGTCATTTCGAAAGTGGCTTGTGATATGGAACATAAGTGAATTACAAAATTGTAAAGCATTATCGAATAAACGCTTTGTTAATCCGCATTCTTAGGTTTCGAACAATCGAAGTTCCAGTTAGAAAAAGAGGTGTATAGGTATGGTAAACTGGGTGCATGCTATAAAATGAAAACGCTCACACCTCCATCTAATTGAAAACTAAAGAAGCGTTTTTATCTTGGAAGGGATTAGAGTTAAAGTTATAGAGCTTTATTGAACTAGTATGAATGGACATCTTGTACACATTAATGCCACGAAAATGACGCTTAAAATACACATTTGCTTGTTCGTGATTTCTTTAATTGTGACGAGTCGAAACAATCTTAGGAAGGGAAAAAAACTAATTTTTTCAAGATACTTGATTAACAGTGGAAAAAAACCACCCTGAATAACTTTTGATCTAACTGTCAGATTTTCACGTACTCAGATTCAATCTTGATGGTTCAGGGAGTGACCTCACATTAATTAGAGCAGGCGATATTTCAAGTTAAGAAATCAAACAAAACGCACTTTCTCTCAATAAACATTCATTTTTTTCTCTGCAGATTCGGATTCCTTACCCTCAAAATATGGGGGATAGCCGCTGACTAGGAAATATGGTCCCAATCCTTCGGTCAGGTTAGAGGTCCTTTTTGCATATTTCGCCTTATCTCGAAAATTTTTTAAGAGAATTGAAAAAATTTTGCCCTCAATTACAAAATTAGTTTATCCAAAAATAATTCCACACAAAAAAAAATTCTAATAAAATATTCAATAAATCAAAACAAAAAAATCCATTATAATAGATGGACAAGAATAAATTAATTCCGCTCATCCTCTATGATACATTTTAGAAAAGAATTTGATAAAAAAATTTTAGTAGCTTGTAAATGTTGCTATCCGTGAAGTAGCAGACAAATTGTTTACTTCTTTTATAAACTTCCGTTCCTTTTTACAAAATCAGTTAGCTATCGAAAATGATATAAAAGCTTTGATCGTTTAACCCTTAACTTAAAGGTCAGACCAATAGCAATAGTTCGGTTTTGACTTACACATTATAAGTACACAACGATGCTTCTTCGACTATCACTGAAATATACAAGATCTGACTCATCAAAATTTCACTGAATTTTTTAAAGACTACTACCAAGATAATATTTCTACTTTTGGTTGGAGTAAAAATTCGATAGCAAAGTTAATTGGTTTTATAACTATAAAATAAAGGCAGATTGAAAATTGCTTATCCGTGTCTAATTTTTTATTTTGTTTTATTAAAAATTCCTCAAAATATTCGTTAAAATCACTTAAATTTCAACTTTTTCTCACCTTTTGGATACGCCCCTTTTTTACATATATATTTTAAATTTTTTACCTAAAATTTCATAGAGCAAACAATTACCGAGACATCGCGCATTTCGTAAAAATTGAGTAAAAATAAAAACTTCCATTATCGACTTCGTTTCTAAGGTATTTTTACTGAAATATAAATATCGCGTGGTAGCTAATTAAGTTTTTATTGATTTAAATATTAACTCTATTACCTCATTATACCATTAAGTAAAAGCACAATAGCTTTAATATTTTAATCAATAGATTAATATTTGTAACAGCAGTGAAGAGAAAATAGCGTATAACGAATATCATTTTAATAAAACTTCAACAAAACGCAAGACTAAAAGTTTATTTAGTTGATATTTTGATTCCTTAAACTCATATATATATATTGCTATTGGGAATTGTAAGATTAACTATTACTAAAGGTAAACTATTATTATTTTTAGAATGAGAAAATTTGAAATTAAAAAAAGTAATTTTACTTTTGAATAAATCCAATTATGAAGTCCTTAATAACATAAGTATACCTATAAAGGGTTTCCCAAAATTTACGCAAGATTTGAATTTAACAGAAAACAGTTTTCAATTACAGTTTTGATTCAAAATATTAGACTACTTGAAAATTTCGACATTAATAAGTCTTTTAACTTATTTGGTTTTAACTTACTTCAGTTAAATTACAAATGTAACAATCCAAATCTGCATGTTTCAAAGTATTGTTGAACATTAAAAAAAATCAAAATAAGCGTAAATTAACTACAAAACAGGTTTCTGAAAAAAAATTTAAATATTGGAGTAAAATTATATGATCTGAAACATTAAAATATTTCATTATAAACACTAAAATTCAATTTTCAATGGAAGAAAAAGTTACCTAATATTTTGTAGCATATCCTTTAGCTTTGCATATAAACGATTTAACGGAATAAACAAGTTTTTTTCAGCCATTTTTGCCCACATCAACCTATTTTTTTTTTTTTTTTGTCAAACTTTTAGCTATAATTTCATTTTCCTGTCATCTCTGTCCGAAGTTACCAGTTTCAAGCTACCATTGCAACTATTATTACTAAACTATCTATTCTACTAATACTGTTGTAAGATTCTGTAAACACTTGACTGAGAACAATTTAAACAGATGGCTATATATTGTAGATTTTTACCTTGTCGATGCAAGTCATTAACTAGTAGCTTTATTGATTCTGAAATATCACGTAAACGTTCCATTTTAAAACAAATTCCAAGCACAAAAGACAGAAAATAAGTCTTAAAAATAATCGTCTGCAATAAATTTAAAATTCTTATAAGCTACTCGTAAAATTATTTGAAACAAATATTATTGTAACATATTCTAACAATTTGAACCAATTAAATATTCTAATATTTTAAGATTTAACAATGATTTTTTCCTTCTATAAAAAAAAAAATTAAAATTTTAAGCTAGTATCGTTGTTTGATTGGAAATAAATTCCTCGCAAAAATATCGTTTGCATATATGCATAACATATTTAAAAATCTTTTCTTCATCTTCATCGTATGAGAAAGATGAATTATTCTAATATTTTGAATCAGAGTAGTAAATATTTCTTAATTGAAACAAAGTATATAGGTTTATGCATGGAATAGCAGATTGGACAAATGACATCCACAGGTTTCCATGGCCATTTTACATACTTAAGGCAAAATTTCGTTGATGCAACATTGAATCCCCTTCTTCAATGAACGGGTGGATATGGGCATAGACCTTTGACTTTAGTCCCATAGAAAGAAAGTCAATGGTGCTATTAAATCACACAATTTAGGGGGCTAATTTTGATCACTGAAACAATAGAGCAAACTACCAGGAAATGTCTCATACAGTAATAGGACTGTTTCATGGGCCTTTGACAAAAAAAAAACGCGTTGTTCGTAATTGTAGTGCTGCATTTTTTCGAACCCTAAATTGTCAGTTTTCTTTTTTAGTTGCCAACACTAAATTTAATTCAAAACTTGCATAAATTTCGGGACACGCTGTATAGCTTGATTATTCAAAATAAAAATGAAACTTATATCCTATTGGGCTCATTCTATTTTTTTTAGGAAAATTAGTTTATTTATAGGAGAATATTACTTTATTTTTTCATCACGGACAAATTTTTACCTACGTTCATTACTTATCGCTAGTTCAATATCAACCGTTTAAATTTTATTATTTTAGATATTGTAGTTCACTAATGTTGCAAGTACCATAGAAATATAACATTTTATTTTACTCTCAAAATTAGTGCGCTTCCTTAATTTTTGATACAAGCGTGTTTTAATAAGCACTTTAAAGGTGTACATATTATTAACAAATAATATGTAGTACATTTTTAAAGTGTACATTAAAACTCTTATACATATTATTAACCATATCATTAACGTATCCTAACATATTAACCAATAATGTGCATATTATTAACTTATTGTGTACTACATTTTATTAACCTTACATATTATTATCCAAGCTCACAAATGAAGCTTAAATTGCAACCAAAACGATGCATTAAATTTTTATTTAAAAAAATTTTTGCATTTGTAAATTTTAAAAAAAGTGTATCATTAACTTTTTATGATTCATTACATTCATTAGATTCTTTTCATGTCTTTTTCTTAAAAAAAAAGCAAGTTTAAAAGTGAAGTATTGAAGTAAAAGCTAAAAATATACTTAACTGCACAAATCGATAGTAAATAGTTCGATAAAAAAAATCTGCCAGAATCCATTAGTCACGTAGATTTTTATTTTTCATAATATAAAAAAAAAGCTTGATGGTTTTTGATGATACAGAATTATATGTAATTTTATATGTATGAAAATCAAACGTAATATTAACCGTTAAAATATTAAATGTTTATCTGAGGTTTAAAAATAAATTATCTAATTAATGGATTCACAAACACTGTCTCATTCATTTATGATATTTTAGAAATCTTATGTCTTTCAAATCTCTCAATGTGAAATAATGTTCAAAAACTGAAAGACTGAAATTTGTCATTGGATAAAAATGGAAGGATGTTTTATAACTTTAAATTAATATTTCCTCTTTAAAGACAAGAGGACGTCCTCCACATAAACTGGAGTTTTAATTTGTTTAGTTTCGAAGTTTTACAAGATATTAGATATTATTACTTTAGATTACAATTTCAAACCAGTATTTAATTTTCCATCATTTCCTTAGAAAATTTTATTCTTACAATTATTATTACTCGTGTTCAGATAACGGGCAATTATTTCTAATGTAACTAATTATATCAGTTAAATTATAACAGGATTACAAAAAAAATGAGTTAGATACATATTTTATCAAATAATTTATATAAAAGATATCACAAACCATAAAATTTCAAACTTAATTCAAAATATTTCTTTTTTTGAAGACTTTCTTTGAAAAAAAGTTTAAAAAAACATTTTTACATCAAACTGTGATTTAATATTGTTTCCGGATAGATGTTCAACAAAATTCCGAAGTTTCCACTAGATAAATTAATAGACAGAAACATTTCACTGCCGGATTTTTACTGAAAAGCTATTGAAAACTATCTCTAAAATAGTTGAAAAATGTGGTTTATCATTATAATGCTCCAAGCCCTTTACTTTTTTAACAGACTTTTTTTAACAGTCGGAGGGGTGCTTTTCAAGTCACTTTTGCATAACGTACTCTATCCATCATACTGGAATAAAGCAGACTAAATAATTCTTATTGAAGATCAATATATATTTTTGGGGAAAAAAAAACATTTTATAAAGTGATCCAAAATAATTTTTAACCATTATATGAAAATTAAAAAGCAGATTTTTTAGTGTTCGTTAAATGCACAGTCATGATGATTAACAGAAATGCAATGCACAACTCATAGTAAAAATTTTCAAGACTAAAAATAAAAATTCAATGTAAAAAAAAAAAATCTACCGCTTCAAGAAAATATGTTTGACACAAGAAACAGAGAGACTATCTAAAAAAAAAAAACCGAAGTGGCACTTTTGGGTCATATTTACTGGAAGATAAATGCTTTGCTTGACAATAAATTAAAATTAGATTTCTTGGGAACTATTTGACAGATTTTACTTAAATTTTGTATTTAGCTATGTAAAATTACATTTATTGAAATATTATGAAAAATTGCATACCTTACAATTCAAAATTATTTGAATTTTTATCAACAAAAAATAAATAAATATTTAACCAATAATCAATATTAGCCAATTTTATAATAGTATGCAAAATTCTTTCAATTTGCTGAAAAAGTTCACGAGATATGGCCAAACACTCAAAAAGTAAAATTAATATTAAGGGGCCCAGAATTTGAAGTGCCTACTTGATAAAACTATTGAGACCATACTTCCCAGATATCTGCTACCCCCTATGTTTTGTCTGTCAAAAATCCGAAGCTTTTAACTGCTTTTTTATTTGAGAAAAATGTACAAATAATAATGCATAAATTAATATTTTCTTTCCAAGTGAAGTAAATTTTTTTATTGTTAATATTTACTAATAACTTGTTATACAACTGTAAATATAAAAAATATTAAAAACTAATTAAACAAATATCTTTACACATTAGGTATTCTTTCACAATGCAATCATTTTGACTGCTTTTGAGCAATATAGGTATATACTAAGTTTCCGTCTTGCTAGTGTTAAATAAACTAGTTCATCACTGTGTGCGAAAAGTTTTAGATTCACTTAAAATACTAAGGCATGGCAAAATACACAAAAATAAATTTGCATATCTTTTAATTTAAATATTTTTTGACCATTATTAAGTTAAATAAAAAAACAGGTGACAAAATTATTTTTCTGGTGAAATTATCTATAAATAAACTAGTTTCACCACTGTGTGCGAAAAGTTTCTGATTTACTTAAGATATTAAGATATACTGCGAAATAAACCAAAAATAAATAAAAATAGAATTTAATCATCAATCACTCTTCTGGTTCAAAATCCTATTTCATATTAAACTATATTTTGAATGTCATATATCCAAATCTGTCGAAAAATAGTTGTATTTATACAGAAAAAGAGTACGTTTTTAGATTATTCAAAAGTTATTCAGGGTCATATCCTTATATTTTATTTTATTAATTTATTTTATTTATTTTTTATTCATTTTATATTCGTTTATTCATTTCATTTTTGTCCTTTAATTAAATAAATTCATTTTTGATAAATTTATTTAATTTATTTCATATCGTAATTTATTTATTTATTTAATACATTGTACGCCACTAATTCTTGTGAACTCTGCTTTCTTATTTCTTCAAATGTACATTTGACAATTTTAATTATGTCCAATATTCATTATTCTAGAGAAAACAAAAATTTTTAAAAATTGTTCAATAAAAAAAAACTAGAAAAAAGTTGAACAAGTGTATCAAAACCAGTATATACCATTTTTCCTCCTTTCATAGGGGGGTGACATTTTTTCCCTGAATTGATATATATCTATATAGATCTAGATAAATATAAGTACTAATGATATAGGACAATTTCAGAAAAACCGACAAAAATGATTACACGAATCATTATTTTTAGAACATTGCCTCTCATATTACTCCAATTACTTCAATATTTCTTCATCCTTATTAGTTAAATATTCTAACAGAAATATGAGAAGTGGTAGTAATTCTTTGTATGATGGTTTACTATAATTGACAAGTGGGTTTTAGGTGGGTGGATAATTATTAATAATTAATTTTAATAATCTTTGAAATGAAACGAAACGCCTGGCGAAATTTTTATAGTCTGTCACATAACGACACATTTATCAAATTGGTTATAAAAACTGTTTTCTTTCCTTGGCGGAAAAAAAATAGCTCTCTCAAATCAAATCATCCCTAAAAAGAGATGAAAATACGCCCTCTAGTGGGAGAAAAAAACAGAGAGCAAGTGACAATTAGTTTTGTCAAGTTAGAGATGTTGGAGCATGAGAATGCTCTGTAGATATGGGCTTATCATGGTTCCCTCAGCGACGTTGGTTGTTCCTTATTTATGCTATTGCTTCTTTTACAATTTTAATTTTTATAGCTGGGTTTGTACCTAATTATCCCTTAACATCCTTCATAAGGTGAGAATTATTTAATAATTTTTAGTATTTATATTTTTCAAAAAATCAAGAGTCTTTTTAAGTAATAAAAAATTTGGAAAAAAATGATGTTTTACAATATTTTTCAGAAAGTTTGACAGAATAATTTATGGTTATTTTTCTCTCATAAAAATGCGTAATGAAAAGAAATATAAGAAAAAAATATGTTTAATGGAATTTTATTTTAAAAAAATTCTCTCATTGCAAGGAAACAAATAAAATTACAATTTTTAAAAAGTGTTCTTTTTCTGTAAACATTTTTCCACAATTTTTTCTTTATTTCGTTTAATTGTTAGTACCAAAATGTACGACAAAAAAATGCCAAAAATAAACCGTTTAAACATAGAAAACTGATAGAATATAGAACTGAAAAATGTCTCCAGCCTGTTTAAAATGCTCTTCTACTTATTAAAATGATTATAAAACCTTTTCTTTTTATCCCCTCTCAACGTAAGATAGTTGCAATAATTTTGTGGTAGCCAAAAGATTAATACAAAATAAGAAAACTTAAAATGAGTGATTTTTCGTGATATTGGTTCTAAGATTTCTTCTAAAATAAATATCCAAAAGAACACAAATGTAATTCCATATCTTAATGATATCAGACAGATATTACATTATTCAAGATAGATTATTTGACATAAATTTTAAGATATAGAAACATCTACGTGGTTTTAATTTCATGCACGAAAAAAATTCGAAAAAAATATCTTCGCTATGTTGGTGCAACCCTCATCGTTTTCCAGTTCTAGAAAAAATTTTAGAGCCAAAATATTACCATTTTCAGCTTTTGATTTTATTTCATTATTTCTTTCCGTCACAAACAAAGTATGTTTTAAAAAAAAAAGATAGAGATATATTTTCTAAATATTTAAGGAAAATGAAACCATATTTAAATATATGTATTGCTTTATACCTTTTATTTTATTCCTATATTATTTTATGTTTATTTTTTTATATTTATTTTTTACGCTCAACTATTAACCTGCTTATGCTTACAAAAGTAAGTTCATTAATGCATTACAAAAAGCTGTAAAACTAAATAACAATCATTTTCATAATAGTTACAACTAAAACGCTATTTCGTAACAGCTATTTTCATGCAAATTAAATAAATGAAAACTAGATACAGTACTTAAAGTCTCGATTTCAAACAACTAAGATCGTAAAATATGTAGGACACAAGGTATTAAAATAGGCTAATAAAATAAAAACCAAACCACTAGAATTCTGAATATTTTTTTAAAAAAATTGAGGATATTAAATGTTTTTTTCAAAATTTTCATATGTATCTTATATATAAATTATACATCTTAAGTCTCCATGTAACATTTTTTTTATTATATCTATAATTGTTGATAGCTGAAAATAATGAGCTCTGCTATTTATTTTTGGGAAATAATTCTGCGAGGAAAGAAAATGCAAAAATCGCCGGTATCTCAGTTATTAGATCATTTCAATCAATTGTTCGCATCAAAAATTTGGAAATCTTA
This sequence comes from Parasteatoda tepidariorum, assembly GCF_982258835.1. NCBI lineage: Eukaryota > Metazoa > Arthropoda > Arachnida > Araneae > Theridiidae > Parasteatoda > Parasteatoda tepidariorum. The sequence continues at coordinate 51,395,229 of NC_141765.1, read as the reverse complement.
AAATCGATGCTTTAAAAAGCAATAAATTACAGCCTTACTTTAATGGTACACTAATTTAAATTTCTTATTCATTTCATAAACTTTTCAAGCAATAAAAACTTCCAGTCTTAATGTTAAAAAATTAAGGGTTGAGTATCAGATCCCAACAAACCAAATAATCATTCAGAAATATACAAACAATTTCAGTGTTTTATCATTAACCTCGATTTTAGATATAGTTAAAATACAATTAAAAGTAATACAAAAATAAGCATCTCATCAACATTCTGATTCGTAAAAAGGTGTATATAAATGGAACATAACAATATTTCATACAATTTCGATCACTAAATTAAAAACAAAATGTTATTTTCAGCAGATCGAATTCGTTAAAAACGTATATGAATGAAACACGATGTTAAAAATTACATTACTGAAGATTAAATAAACGTATAATAACTATTCAAATTTATGAAAATATTAATTTCTACGAATAGACCTAAAAATTCAAATTTTCAGTTAGTAGCTAGTGGCCGGTAGACTCGAATAACTTAGTAGACACTTTTTTCCTCAAACGTAATGAGTCTGTGATATCTATAAGTTATTTTCGTTTAATAGCCACTTTTTTCAAACTTCTTTTTTAGCTTGTATTGAATCATATTTTGAAAAAAATCATATTAGAAGTAATTTACGGGTATGAAAAGTTAATTCAACACTAAAAAATACATATATTTGTGACAAAATTTAGTTAAACATACTGAATTCAGTTAAACATACTAAAATGATTGAAAATATTTGGGAAAGCGAAAAACATCTAAAGTGTACATTACAACTTTGAAACATGAATTGTTATAGACCCCTCCTTAAACATTAATATTTCCATCACAAATTGATGGATTCTGAAGGATAAAAATTTTGAATGAGATATTTTAAAGAAATTCTGTTTTTCAGAGTCTTTCTGCATTGATGCACTTTTACCCTTTAACAATTTTCAAAATGAAAAAAATAATAAATTAAAAAAGTAGCCGGTTGTTTATTTAATTGAAGACTCCACTTCTTTTTTTTGTTGTTGTTGTTGTTGTTTTTTCGCCGCATGGAGAGAAGCTATTTTCAGGTCCATATATGAACAAAATATGCAATTATTGCATACATAAGTATATCGCTCATGGGCTGCAATAGTGGCACAACTCAAAAAACACGCGTTTTGGACTAAGAACAGGTGTAAATATGAAAATACACATTCTTTTCCGCAGCAATACTAGCACAACTCATAGTAAACTTGAAGGTAATCTTCGTTTCATTAAACGTAAGCATTTCTTATGCATTTACCTTAGCAATGAAAATTTTAAACCCACTTGTCTCAAAACTTGATTTTTTGAGTTGTGCCGCTATTGCAGCCCATGAGCGATATATTGCGTATTCATGGTGTTCAGTAACCCTTGCGATAAGTACTTTTAAAATTATTCTAAAAAAGTTCAATGATAGATTTATTGCTAATCACAAATAAATATTTAAATTCCAAGGGGAAAAAAACAAGAACGCTATCAAAATCTGACGACTTACTATTGAGGAAAGCTGAATGGAAAACGATTGATGAAATGATGATGAGGAAAGCTAAATGAAAAACGAATGATTTAATTGTGCGATGAAGCAGAGGAGTTTAAAAGACATTATTAGAACCACATTCAAATTTCAACCGTCAAACAGACTTTAATGTTTTTACTTTAGTTAACCTCAAATGTGATTTTTCAGATTTCGATAGCGTTTTTGTTTTTTGCTAGCGCAGTATTAATTTGCGACCCCCAACGTTTTTACTTTATTAACTAGGATTCCAAAAATATACATTAAGGGCGGCAATTATGAGGCAAACGTTATATGAATAAAATCTGCAGTATTTGACTGGAATTAAAACATCTAGCAATTATAGGGATAGATAAAAAAAGAAATTCAAATAAATCCACACTTAAGTCTTTAAAATAATGATAACTTTAAAGATAAAATTTTCCATTGTTAATTCTAATGTTTAAATTTTCTTTTATTCATATTTAAGTTTTAGTGACCTTATTTTTAATCTTGATAGTGTAAAATTTTTAACTTTCAATATTTCGTTCTAAATCTCGCTAAGACTTTTTATAGAATTAATTCTAGTGGCTCGCAAACATGTAAGAATGCCCCTAAAAAAGTAGTGGCAAAATTAAAAAATTAAAAAAGAATTAGGAAAGATAAATTATATTTAAATCTTACACCATATTTTAAATCCATATTTTATGTAAATGTAAGCAATAATTGTTTAGTAAAAAATTCCTTATTTCGAAGAAATTAAAAACTTATTGAATTTCTTACTCTTAAATATTCTCAAAATTTTATTGATCTGGAACTTTAAAAATTTGTAATTTTTGTGTCTGATTTCATAACTTGAAATATCGCCAGTACTAATTAGTTAGCATATTTAAAGTTTAGTACTCAAACCATTAAGTGTGAGTTTAGCTACCTTTAGGAAATGTACAAAATGTTGTTTCAAGAAATATTTTAATGGATTTGACAAGCAAAACAAACTTATGCATATTTTTATTTTTATAAAACCTATTCTACTAATTCACTTTTAAATAAAGGAAAAATATCACTTCAAATATAACGCGAGGTAAGATTCGCTCTTTTAATTTAAATTGATATAGTTAATTTGAATGTTTCTTCATGCAATCCAAACTGAAATCAATATATTTTAAAAACTGTAAATGGTAACTATATGAACTTTTGGAGTGAGTTTCCTAAAATATAGTATACAGTACTTTGACTTCATGAAATTGAAAAATATCTCAGATTCTGACTCAGAAATTTCTAAAAAGATATTATAATAAAAGGTCCAATTTTAGTTTTTGCCAACTTTTAAAAAATTTTAAAGCTTATTTTAAATAATACTGAAGACAAAAAAAAGGATACTTTTTGCCCTAATAAATTAAAAATACTCATTAGTAAAAACACCATGCTTATAGTGTTTTTAATTATATTAAAAATCATAAACATAAATTTTTAAAAGATGTCTTAAGAAAGATTTGTAAACGTTTTTTGTATACTTATTCAATTGTACAATAATAAAAATTTCTTTAAAAAAAATTACATGCCTTTAAAGAAATCAAACGTGTTCCATACTACCAAAATAAAGTACGATATAAGAGGCAAACTACGTTTTTTTAAAACAGATTTTGAACTTTAAAATAAGCAACATATATTGAAAGAGCAGCAAAATTTGTTTTTCGGAACTAAACATAGGTACTTACCTTCAATCTTGTTGTTACTTAGTTCAGAAATTGTTAAATTTATTCCAACAATGAAAGAAAAATAACTGTTTTCGTATTGGTAATAAATAAGTCATTTTTTTAATTATTTTTCAACATAAACGAGGTTTATATATGTGAAGAGGAGAGAAAAACTCAACTTTCAAAATTTAAACAAACGTGACTTGATGAAGCAGTACACATCTCATTACTTACGTCCGCGATAAAAGTTTTAATTTGGAGTTATTGGTTATTGCAATTACATAAATTTTCATGCTTGTGTGCTCCAAAATAGGCTTATAAACCTTCGTCAAGTAGAAGAGGAAAGATAGCACAATAGGAGAGACAGCACCAAGTAGTACCCTTAAAAGTTTGTAATTCATTTGGAGTTTTTAATACGTTTCTGGATTCCTCTTTCTGTTGAGCTCAAATTTCAATTAATACTCCTGGCCGAGCAGTCTTGTCATTCTGCCAAACGCTCTGTAGCAAGAAAATAAAAGGTTCGAATCTCACTGTAAGCCTGGATGCATCATTGCGATGTCCTTCTCAAACTAAGTTGTAGTTCATTTACGTCGCACTGGAGCTGCACCATGGGCTATTGGCGATGGTCTGGGAAACATCCCTGAGAATGATCCGAAGACATGCCATCACAATTTTGATCCTCCGCAGAGGGGATGGCACCCCCACTTCGGTAGCTCGACGACCTGCACGCAAAGTCGAGTACTTTATGGTAGAACAGTTTAAAGAGGACCAATACAGCACACCCTCGGTCCCTACGCAGACTTATCCAAGCGGTCACCCACCCGCACACTGATCGCAGCCAGTGATGCTTGACTTCGGTGATCTGCTGGGATCCGTGTCTTAATGATCAGTCCACTGCGGGACTCTCAAACTTACACTATCAAGTTAGAGAAGTATTCAACAAGTCGCCTATAGCCCATTGTGCAACTCTAATGCAACGTAAATAAAATATCTACTTGCTTACCTAATATTCAACATAAAAAGGGCTTATAAGTCGTATTTGTAATAAGCATATGAGACTGCATGTGTATGTGAAATAATAATCAAATTTTATTAATTAAGGGTCTCCGTGAAGGGGAACATTTTACTTCCTCCAATAACCCTTAAACGTGAAAGTAGCTGGTTCAAATCCCTCCGTAACCCTGAATGTGTCCTTTTGTAATTTGTGATATCCGTGTTTCAATTTGAAAAGGGTTGATAATCCGTTCTTCCTATTAAGCAACAATCCTTAAAATGTATGAGTAACGATAATTAATTAAGTTACTACCAAAATTGGAGAAAAGAAAGTAGCCAACGATTATTCAGCTAGCTTTTAAATCAAAGGATTAGAAAGAAATTTTGCTGCGATACATTCCACCTGAAACAACAAATGAGCTACACTCTTAGCCCTACTTCAATTAAACTCCACTGTACTTTTATTTGAAAGCTTTAAGGGTAATTAAGGACATTCAAACATGAATCTAAGCTTTTACTACAAATCGAAGTCCAGAATCTTAATCTCTCTGTCATGCCGAACAGATTAATGATGTGAGAAGAGTTTTAATAACTATATCCTTATAGCCTATAACATAGTACTTATAACCTACCTTTATTTACGCAGTTAAGCTATTCGATGTTATTTTCTTATGAGAGATGAGAACAGTCATGTGATTTCGTAACAAGACTCTACAACCTTCTAAGCCGTTGCTCAGGATTTTAGCCTCTTTTTCGGCCACTGCCAAGCTACTAAAGATCGATGCATAAGCCAATTTTTCAGTCGGATTGTTGGCAAAGGGTACCAAAATTTAAACTTTAACATGTTATTATTAATTTATTTTATTTAAAACCGTCAGCCGAGATCGGAAGACGAGATCGGAACAATTAGTGATTAACAAAACTTTTTTTTTTACCATCAAACTGTTCTTAATATTGTTTTCAGGTAGCTACTTTACAAGTTTCCGAAATTCCCATAAGATAAAATCAGCCTACACTGAAGCATATTATTGTCTACATGGAAATCGTGCTATTTTTATCGCTCTCCCAACCAATTTGAAATTTTGGCTTATTATTATTTTGTCCTTAGCCTTTTTATAAATATTAAGACCTGATAATCATTTTGCGAAGTTTTTAAGTACAGATGAAATTATTCTCTTTCTTAAATGTTGTTTCAGAACCACTTTAAATGTAATTAAAAGTTCAAACACTGTAGTTGGCAGTTAAGGTATATTTGTCAATTATTCCGGATTCAGAAATATTTTTCTTAAGTATTTTTAAAAATTTTGCTTATAAGAAATATTTTAAAAAAATGCCTTGCATTAGCTTTCTAATTGTGTACTACCTATAATAATACACAGAGCAAAGGTTAAAAAGAAGGAACTGCAGACCACTCTTATAAAATAAATATGTATATATAAATTTTAATTTAATAAAACATGGCATTTAAATAAATATGTATTAATAAGCATGTAACAAGACTACAGTCACGCCAGGTGTTCACCTATGCACGATATTTGTAAAATTATCTACAGCTATAGCGGTTAGAGAAGAAAAAGAAAGTCTTCTTGAACAAACGATGAAAAGAAAGTGTTCATAGTATTAAAAAAAACTATGAAACAATTTATGACTATTTCTTTAGTACTTTTCTTGTTAGTCTTACTCAGAAATATGAAACTTGCCGCACGTGTAGCGATTAAGTTTTTTTTCACATCCAATTATAAATTTAAAAGAAGCATAACTTTTTTAAGCTTGAAATAATAACTTGGCAAAAAAAATTTCGATTTCTTTCTCTTAAGTGGGTTAAACGTCAATAAAAGAAAAATAGCCCTTTCATTAAACAACGAATAAAACTGAGAGGAACTTTTAACAAAATTATTAATTATCACTTATTATCTATGGAACAAATTAGTTTTTTTTTGTTTTAAAGAGTTACATTTTTCCTTTTTCGATTTTTATGTGATAGCTTATGTTTTACACTGTTATTGAAAACATTTTTTGAATAATGATTAATTTTTTATTCAAGTTCGATCAAATTTAAGGAATTTTTTTCTACGTGCCAGAAATATTGTTGCTTCAATTTTTATTAATTTTCAGAATCTCAAAAATATTACCAGAAACTTTTTCAGTGATAATTTCTCATACTTTACTTTCAATTATTTTGTTTAAAGTTAGCATGAATTATTTGTTAACAGATCAAATAAAGTATGAGTGATTCACATCTGCCAAGAAAATGCTGATTACTATGATATTGTAACGATATAATTTTTCATTGAATTGTAACATAATTACTGAATCACGACTAAAAAATAGCAGGAAAAAAAGCACTGAAAAACAAGCCCCTCATTAACTATAATTTCAAATTAACGCCCGATTCCATTAGGGTCGTTGATCTCGAATTTATTATTATTTAATAATTTTTCAAACGCAATTAGACATTTTTAAAAAAATAATTAATATAAATAGTTTAATTTGAAGTTGAATGAAAGGAGCTTTTAATACTTTATATATTTTAATGCAATTATATAACACATAATAGTATTATTATAAATAATGTATTAATTAAATTAACAATAATCTTTTTTGATAAATTAAAAATATTAGCAAAAATAATGAAATACTAAAAAATAATTAGTAGAAAAAGTATTTTTGCATATTATTATTTTATCATAGTACAAAACAGGTAATTATTGAAATTTCGAATAATTTTAGAATTGCTTAAGAATCCTAAAAGAGAGAAAAAAAATTTAAGTTTAAGTATTTTAATTTAAGTTTGTTTAATCAAGGGAAAAATTCAGAAAAATATATTTCTTTTGTCCTTCAGAGAATGAAGCTTAAAAATTTTTTAAATTGAAATTTAAATTTATGAGTTTTAGTGATTTTCAAGAAATTTTATACAAAAAAAATACGAAATTTTTTCAAATAAAATACTTGTTGAAAAGATTATCAATGTAATAAAAATTTACTTGAAAAACTGCAATTTAAAATAAATATTGAATTAAAGTATAATTATATTTGAATCTTTATGGAGAATAATATTATGAAATGCAATTTTTTTATTTACTTTTAAACTTATTAATTTGACTTGCCTGCATATTGAAATCTCTTACTTCTCTTATCTTCTATTCCACAGAGGTTTTGGTTTTCCTCTGTGCAACAGAAGATAACAAAATTTTCCCTTTTTTAAAGTTTACAGCAAAGAAATGTATTAAATATCTGTTTTAGTGTTTAAAAAATTGAGAGATAGTTTGTAAGTAATGCTTGATTTAATTGTTCCAGTAACAGCGCCTTACCACGCTTTTTTTGGGCCTTGAAGAATGTTTGAAAAAGATTTACGACAAATAAAAAAATTTAAATTGTCTGCTTTAATTTTAGTATCTGTGAGCCAAATTTTAAATCTAAACTGGTAGACGTGGGTGTTTCCGTTACAAACTAAAGCCAACAAAAGGTCTTTAACATTATGTAAACAAGTTTCTGGCAGTTTTCCCCCAAAGGTTTTAGCATTTAAAGCGAGGTAAATAGCTATTTTAAATTTAAAAAAAGACAAACAAATAAGGAAATTGCAGCACTTGTAGCACAATTAAGACTTATTTCTATTAAAATAAACAAATAAATTTTTGAAATTGAATAAAGACATGATTTCTGATGATTTTTAACTTCCTTATGACTAATTTACTTCAGAATCAAATACTATTTTGTTTTTAAATTCACATTACATTTACATGTTTACTCATAACATTTAGCCATTTTATCTAGTTTATCAAAAACAAAGTAAATTGCAATGAGCATTATTTAATGGTATAGCCACAAAAATATTACCCAATGTAAAAATATAATAATTTATTTTATTTTATAACCGCGTTGAACAGCCTCCCCAATTTTGGGTTTACCACTACTAATGTGCAACTCTGTAACCTTGTAATTTTGAATCCAATCCTGAAGACAAGAGAACTCCTGAATTTGCCTCCGTGGAGTACTTTTTGATGGAACTAACCCGCATTTGCGTGACATGGAGAGGGAAACTACGAAAACCTCCCTCGGTTAGCCTGATGGGTGAGGGGACTCTTACCAAATGAGTAAAAATGCAGTTTTATTAGTAGTAATCGTGAAAAATAAGACGAAATAAAGATATAGGAGGAAAGATAGTAAAATATAAGTTTGAAATTTGTTTTTGAAAAGCTATTTTATGAAATTCTATTTGTAAATCTTTTTTATTTATAAATAAAACAAGAATCAGAAAAAAATTATGAATTGTAATGAAAACTAGAACGCAAAATGTGCGCATTATTTTTCGCATAGTTTGATAGAAATATTTTTAAAAAAATTTTTTAACGGAAGAAGTATTTTTAAATAACTATCAAAATATTTGCAAAAGAAAAGAATTTTCAAGGTTATAATCTGTCAGCTCACGAATATTAGCTTTTGAGAGTTATTCAAGATATCTAATACAGCTACAGTTGTTTAAACATTAAGGCCAAAAAATATTCATCAACCGAAACGCGTCATGTCTGAGTATGTTATTTTTCCTTCTCAATTTCATCGCTATAGATTAATCCTAGATAACTTATATTAGTATTAATCTGTAACTATATAATCATTTGACTCATAGACTACGAATTAAAAGCAAGGACATTTTTATATTTTATTTATTTACTTCAGGCAAATTAGCGGATTATAATATTTCAATTAAAAAATGGAAATATGGTACAAATTATCGCTTGGCAAATTTTAGAAGTGTTCTCTCTACAAAATAGCCTTTGTTGCAGTAATAATATACGTTTTTTGTCATTCTGCATTTCTGAAATGAACAGAAAGTACGAATTCTGCATTTTTTTTGCAGCACATTTATTCTTATCTTCTGTGGGCTTCAAATATTCGAAATATCTTCCATGTTTTGTTTGATGGAAATAAATATTCGATCACTAAACGACGATTACAGCAAATCTTGAAAAGTAATTAGTACAGCCGAACTTATCACTTTCGGACAACTCATTCTACAAGTTATAAATGAGCTGTGTGTAAAGTAGTATGAGCACAACAGGAACGTTTCGAATTAGCTAGACTGGCAGGGCGCGGTAGTCTATAGACATCTTTGATTAAGGACCATTGTTTGCTTACTTAAACTTTTCTATTTACTTAAATATTCAGCATTCCAATACATTTAATATAAGAGAAGGAACATCATTGTTTAATCATACAGTATATATAGAGAGAAATTCTATTTTTTAAGGTCCCGCAGTGGACTGATCGTTAAGACACGGTTCCCAGCAGATCACCGAAGTCAAGCATCACTGGCTGTGGTCAGTGTACGAGTAGATGACCACTTGGATCAGTCTGCGTAGGGACCGAGGGTGTGCGGTATTGGTCCTCGTTAAACTGTTCTACCGTAAAGTGCTCAACTTCGCGTGCAGGTCGTTGGGCTACCAAAGCGGGGTTGCCATCCGCTCTGCAGAGAATCAAAATTGTGATGGCATGTCTTCGGATCATTCTCAGGGATGCTTCCCAGACTGTCGCCAATAGCCCATTGTGCAGCTCTAGTGCGACGTAAATGAACTACAACTACAACACCTATTTTTAAAGATTTAATTAATAAACTTAGTTTCCTATCAATATCTGATATTTTGACATATAGCCTCGTTCAGGGCCGGGATAGCCTGGTCGGTAGGGCGCTGGGCCCATATCCAAGAGGTCGTGGGTTCGATCCTCGCCGGCCAAAGACTCCCCGTGTAGTAAATGGTGACTGATGCACGTTAAATCTGTCGAGTCTCAAAGTCCTCCATGTTCCCACAACAAATCAACACCTCTGGGGGTACTGATCCAGGAGTTTCCTTGTCTTCTGGATTGGTTCAAAATTACAAGGCTACGGAGTTGAACGTAAGTAGTCGTAAACCCATGAAATTGGGTCGGCTGTTCAACGACGGTTATAAAATAAAATAAAATAAAATATAGCTTCGTTCACCTTAATTCCAAATCAGTTAAAAGAATTGTTCTGATGGACTTAATGAAGATATCGAAGCTAATTTTCTCGGGAATAAAATAAATAAATAAAACAGAGTTTCGACTATTCTGAGAAAATTTTCAACATTTTGTATCAAAAATTAAGTAATTATTATTCGTGCCCAATAGGTATTACTGAAATATTTCGTTAAATAACGATATTACAGATATCGTTGTTAGTCGAGGATTATCTTTACACTAAAATTTAATAACAGTTCCAATGGCTACATCTGAATTTCATTATTTTTCTTAGATATCACCCAAACATAACAGCCAACTTTTTTTCGCAACTCAAAAAATCAAGTATTTTGAAAATAGAGATCTAGTACTATGTAAAAATTTGTGCAAATCTTAGTGTCCGAAATCTGTTATCTCTTATTCTTGTCTAACAACTAAGACGAATTTGAAAAAAATTCCTCTGAACAGTGGAACATTTGGCAGAATTTCCCAGTACGGTATTGCACATTACTACCCTTTTTGTTATTTTGAATGCAACTTATAAGATAATAAAAGACATTGTGGAATGAAACTGAAACGGGATAGAAACATTGTACATTTTCCATGGATTGCCGGATAGCAAAAAGACTAGCCTGTAAATGAGAAATCTAACTTATTTATGTTCTTAGATTTAACGTTTACTTCCAAAGCGGTTATAGCGGTAAGGAGTGATTGGAGCTAGCTACGGTTAGAGCAATTAAACCTATATTAAAAACAGATTTATAGGCAGGAGTTAATTGTTTAGGCAGGTTTCTCTATTCATATAAACAGCTAAATGATTTTTGTAATCTTTAAATGACGCCATACACAAAATGTTCCGTAAAGACTGTCCTTAATATATATTTTTAGAACTCTTGTCTTGTTTTTCAAACTTTTGAGGAAGCACCAAAATTTGTTTCATTACGGGAAGAAACAGAAGTTAAAAGATTCTTAGAAACACCTTAAAGTTTAAACTTGCAAAGAAACAGCTTTTAATGTTCTGTACACTCGTCTTTCTTGATTGCAATTACTCAGCTTTCCATAACATTATTTTTCACAGCTTAAATATTTACATATGACTCCCATGTGTAGTTCTTTATCTTCGTTTTTGATATGGATTCTAAAAATATAGATTAAAAGCGGCTCTTACGAAACATCTTGTATATAAGTTAAGATATTATTCCGAATTTTTTTCTTCTCTTTTTCTTTCGCGAAATCAATAAATAAGAAATTTCAGGAATCAGAGAAAAATAAATAAAACAAACGATGATTGAATAAACATTCGTTTATTCTTTTTCTTCTTCCTGCTTTTCATTTCATTCTAGTGAGTATTTCATGTGAATAATATTTACTCAAGTATTATTCCAATCATTGTACGCAAAGCCTTAGCTGAGTCAAAAAAGAGAGTATAAGTCGAGGCCACTGAATCGGAAAATACCTCTTTTTTATTCTAAAATATTGCAAAGCGAAAAACATTGGTATTTATGAAAACATACACATACTTCCTAAAATATTTTGTCTTTAACAAAAATTGCATATTACTCTTCTATAAGACCTTGGCAGCAATTTTATCTGAATAACAATAATAGGATAATCTAAAACATAACGTTGAAGAATTTTCAGAAAATACCGTTGCACTGCCCCACTTTTGTTTCAAATGCATTTTTACTCTCCCAAAAATTGGCCTAATTTTTCTACATATTATCAAAAATGTTTCAACGGTTTTGTCTTAAATATATAGTATATTTTGTAGTACAGATTATTTTGAGTTACTTTAGTTAGTTTGCTTATTTATTATTTTCTTTAGTTACTTTACTTATTCTACATATTATCAAAAATGTTTCAACGGTTTTGTCTTAAATATTTAGTATATTTTGTAGTACATATTATTTTGAGTCACTTTAGTTAGTTTGCTTATTTACTATTTTCTTTAGTTACTTTACTTATTTTTTTTTAGTTACTTTAATTTAGTTACAGATGTAATTAATCTTTTTAAGTCTTACACATTCACAAAAATGTTCATATGATGCCAAATTATAATAAAAAAATAAAACTTTTTGATAAACTATCAAAATAAAAAAATTTTCAATGAGTATTTTTTAAAACAATTTTTAAAAACTAAAGTACAATATCAAAGAAGACGTGTCAAAATGTTAGCACGAATTGTAGATAATAAATAGCAAAAATTTTCACTGTCTGATTTATTCTATTGCTTTCTTGCGTTTAATATTTTTGTGTAATATAATATTAAAATTTTGCATTAATCTTTATAATACATACACACGCAAATCTGTACACCTTCGCGTGTGTATATTTGCGTGGGCGTGATGCGTGCAAGCATTTCTTCATTTGCAAATTTGTTTCTAAATACTGGTAAAGAATGGGAAAATACGACAAGCGTAAAAAGGTCAAACACATTTTCTTAAAACAATCAATAAAGGAAAGTTACTAATTTATCTTCTGACTGTACTTTAAGCTATGTACTTAAAATGATTAATTTTCTTCTAACAATTCATAAAAAACTGTAACAATTTCTACCGTTGTGATTCCGTGTTATTAATTGTACTTTGATTTTGTCTTAACTACTATATTCAATACCCTGATATGTATAACGTTTTTAAGATTAAATATGTCATTAAAAAAACTGTAGCTTGGGCTGACAAACCGTGTGCAGATTTAAAATCGGCGATACGAAAGAATGTAAGATCGGTTAAAATAATCTCATGCAACAGAAGAAAAAAAATTGTTCTCAGGTGTTATTCCTTACCAAGAATTTCAGCATCTTACTACTCGAAATAGCTACATTTTTAAGGCTACCCTCATTTAAAAAGATGACGTAAGCAAAACTTAAATTGTTTTGTTACTGTTATGAAAAAGTTATAAATTGTGAGATGAACGTATTTCAGAACACTGCCAAAGAAAAAAAAATCGCGAAAAGCGATACAATTTTTTAAACAAACAAAATTATCTGAAATTTACCCCTTTCTGTCGATATTTAAACTAGTAGCCCCTCTAAATAAATAGTCGGAATTACGTGGAAAAAAATATTGCATTGCACAAATGTTGAAAAGAAATTTGTAAAATTTCAGAGCATGATGAAATTTATCGCACTCACTATTATGAAAACAAGTTTTTCTCAAGCAGTAATTCCTAATTATATAAGTTATAAAGTTTTAACTGTTAGAACAGATGAAGAATTTAGAGGAAGAAAGTATTAGAACAAAATTTAGATTACACGGATTTAGTTTTTTTTTTTTTTTTTTTAGTATTACTTGACTGCATAAAACATTAATTTATTTTATCAAATATTTAAACTTCGTAGATCCCAATGGTGTTAATAGGAAAAAGGTTCTTAATATGATTTTTTTAAAACTAAGATTACAGCGTAACAATTATTGTGTTTATTATTATTACATGTACAAATTACTCGTGTAAATCGTTATTTCGGAGCTGTATTATTTCGAAAAATAAAAATGTTAACAAAAATGCAAAGTCAAACTGGCTAGTGCGCTTTATTGTTATAAGGTGTGCCTCAGAGTATACTATCAAATTTCATCAAAAAATGAATTTTCCAAGTCATCTCTCTCTGTGTTAGTAGAAGAAAAATCAGATCATTAAGTCGAAAATTGAAAGATTTGGGACAGATAAAAGATAACCATATTTTCATACTAAACAAAGAGCTTGTAGTAAAAAAAAAATGCAAGTAAAAGGTATTTCTGTGTATTTGTGCTGTTTTCTAGTAGAATTTCGCCAATGTTGCAAAGTAGCTATCCATGAACAGTACTAAGGAACAGCTCGAGGAGAAAATGCCAACTTTAAGGCACCACCAGGGCATATTATGTTGCATGAAGCCTTTAAATTATTCAGAGTGTTGGTTCCGATTTGTACTTTATCCTAATTTTTTACTCATATAAGTAGAATTTTTAATTGGAAATTGGAATTAATTTCAAATCGTTAGAGGAGAAGAATTTGCAATATTGTGTTTCTCCAAAGCTGCAACCTTACTCGTAACCTTCACCATATTATTTCCCTTTCGAAAGATGTTTATTCGGATTAACTCTCTTAAAGGGTTTTTAAATAAATTCAGATATAATAAAACCGTTATTCAGAAGAACGTAACTAGAATTAAGGACGTGGAAAACATGATGAAAATAAAAAAATATTTTCAATTATGTAAATACCGAATCCATCATCAACCTGATTAGGAAAGTTCTTTTAATTTTTCTTTACAAAGGTCAAGGCGGGAGAACACCCATTTTTTTTTCTTTTTTTTTTATGGCCGGAAAAGATAAGTGTTCAGGATAAACAAATTAAGACAGCTACATTTAAAAGATAAAAAAAGTGTTATGTCATCACGTCTAAAAAGATCCAGTAATTTTTTATAAAAGCAGCATGTTTATAAGCTATGTTAAATTTCAGGATAGAAATATGGAAATTCATTTTGCCCAAATGATAACACAGGGGAACAATTTTTTTCTTCAGTCGCATGAGATTTTCTTACTGATCTTAGATACTTTCGAATTGCTGATTTCAAGTTGCAATCGATTTCTTTCTTTAATCTACAGATTTTTTTTAAAAAAATTATATTTTTCGTCTATTTTTTGTCAAAATGTACAAGTTTAAAAGCGTTATATATTGTATAACAGGAGGTCGCGTAAATGTTGCAACAAACTTCTGTACAAGTTTAAAAACGTTAAATGTACAAGTTTAAAAACGTTATATATTGTATAACAGGAGGTCGCGTAAATGTTGCAACAAACTTCTGTACAAGTTTAAAAACGTTAAATGTACAAGTTTAAAAACGTTATATATTGTATAACAGGAGGTCGCGTAAATGTTGCAACAAACTTCTGTACAAGTTTAAAAACGTTAAATGTACAAGTTTAAAAACGTTATATATTGTATAACAGGAGGTCGCGTAAATGTTGCAACAAACTTCTGTACAAGTTTAAAAACGTTAAATGTACAAGTTTAAAAACGTTATATATTGTATAACAGGAGGTCATCTCTCTATCTGCATTTTTAAAAAAGTTATGATTGATTTTAGATTGCCCTAATACCGAAACTTGCTCAGCAGACAAACTTTAAAGTGCTTTTTCTCACAGATGATAATTTTGAGTTTTAATCTTAATCAAATCCCTAAGGAATTTTTTCTATTTAAGATAAAGTTTTGAAGTAAACTTTTTTGTCTTAAGCATAATACACTTAGTTAAACTGTGCATTGGAATAAGCATTTTATGAGATATTACAATTTTTACAACATGTTATATATACCTAACAGGAATTTTTAACATTTTTTTGCCACTTTTTTACAAAATAATCTATAAAAATTATTTTAACTGTTATTTCAAAAAAATGAATACACGAAATTGTTAAGATGAATATTGTAATCACTAAGAAAAAAACATTTTTTGAAAATACGTAAAAATAAAAAAGCCTTAGGGATTTAAAAATCTTGAATTTTTTCAATTTTTTTTTAAATTTTAAAAAAATTAAACAGTTTAATTATTTTTTGAAGATAAATTATTGATTATAAGTTAAATGAGCATGTAAAGCATCCACAAAATGAATGATTATACCTTTATTTTAAAAAATTGTTGCAAGGGTACTGGGACCCCTAGCAACTAAACTAAAAAGAAGTCTATAAAATACTTATTGCATCAAACATAAAATTAAATTTTATGAAATCTTTACTAATAATATAAAATGTCAAATAAAGCTAAATAATTTTTTTTCTCCTTTTATATATTATGTGAATAGTTTTGATGAGTATACTTTTAACTTCAAGCAACATAAAAATCATTTGTGATTTCGAACCTGAATTTAATAACTTATTTCTAATATCATTTTACTCCAGTAAATTTTTCAGCAAGCGCGTTTCCTTTTTCTTTCACCCCACCTTCGATTGATAATGAATCTAACTGACGCGACGTCGTACTTTCCACTTGATCAACTTTCGAGTTGGACAAAACCTATTTATAAATTGAACAATTTTGTATCTTTTTTTTTTCTCCCAATCTAAAGGCAGTGATTTTATGGCATAAGACAAAATTTTTGCTGTGTAGATATGATTAAATTTTATACAGGCTGATTGAAATTAAATCGTGGCCTAAATGAAAAGGTAAAGCAGGCTTAGCATAAGAATAAATCAAACACCCCTATTTAAAAGCAGGGATTTTATGATATAAGATATAATTTATCTTACCTAGATATGATAAATTGAGTAATACCATGTGTAAGAGTTCGTGGATTCGATCCCCGCCGGCCAAAGACTCCCCGTGTAGTAAATAGTGACTGATGCACGTTAAATCTGTCGTGTCGCCAAGTCCTCCATGTCCCCATAACAAGTCAATACCTCTGGGGGTACTGATCCAGGAATTTCCTTGTCTTCTGGATTGGTTCAAAATTACAAGGCTACGGAGTTGAACATTAATAGTCGTAAACCCGAAAATTGTGTCAGCTGTTCAAAGACGGATATAAAATAAAATAAAATTAAGTAATACGAGCCGCTATGGCTCAGGGGATAGAGCGTTCGCCTTCCAATGAGGTGAACCGGGTTCGAATCCCAGCGATAGCTGATCGATACGAATCCACATCCGGCTTGCACAGACTACAGCACCGACGTGAAATATCCTCAGTGGTTGACGGATCACTGGTTAGAGTCCCTTTGCCATCAGGCTAACCGTGGGAGATTCTCGTGGTCTTCCGCTCCATGTAACGCAACTGCGGGTCAGTTCCATCGAAAAGACCTCCACGGAGGCAAATTTCTCCCAAATTTCTTTACGTAATACAGGATGTTTAAAATAATTGTGGCCAAAATGAAAACAAAAAACAGGTATTAAAACAAAAATAATCACTCCCCTCCCTCCATTTTAAGGCAGTGATTTTATGGTACAAGACAAACATTTTTTCCACCTAACTAAGATTAAATTCATAATACCGAATAATTAAAACTGTGTGGCCGTAATGAAAAAGCAAAGCAGACATAGAAAAAATATAAAAAGACGTAAAGGAACATGGTGTCACAAATGCTGCTAAAGGGGACTGCAAATCGTGCTTAATATACTGGGCCAACAAACAAAAATTAAATTTCATTAAAAGCAACGTCTGAAATTATAAATGGTAACAAAACAATTTAAAACCTTCACGTGTTTCTGTGTCACAATGGTACACCGTCGTCAGTAGGTTAAATCGAAAGGATGGTAAAAGAGAGATGTCTCAGTCTGACAAAAGGTTATGTCAAACTAAAGAGATAAATATATAATTGAAAATAATGGTTTAACAGCGAGATCAATTAAAATTGTCTTCAGTGATGTAAAAACTTTTCCAAAAATCCTGGTCAACGCATGAAATACATTTTTACCATACCCTCCATTTATCCTACTGATGAAGGTGTACCATTGTGACATCGAAACTCGTATAAGTTTTGACTTTAAACGTTGTTTTTCATGAAATTTAATTCTTTAACATAGAAAAACTATCGTAATTTCAAATCAAAAATCATTTTATATAATATCATTTTTACTGTACTTCCACACTACACATTCAAGACCCATACTACTATAAAAATGTTCTAATTTTGGACAGACGTCTAGAGATACGCATCACATAAACGCTACGTGGAATGGCGCATCTCGGCTGACATACCAGACGTGTCTCAAATAATGCCACAATAAACTGGCGTAATCTTTGAGCATTTCCTGTATTGCCGTGCAATTGAAAAACAAACGTAAGTGCTTCCCGATATATTTCGAGAAAAGTGGCTTGACAACTATTTGTTTCCGTTAGCTAAAATAGAGAAAATCAATAAATACGCTATAAATACGCTAAATAAATATACGCTATAAATGCGCAAAAAATACACTAAATAAAAATAGAGAATATAAAAAAAAATTATCTTTGAAAACAAAATTTTTTTTTGAAATATCATACAAAAATATAAGATATAAGTCTCAATTTCAAATTTTTTGTCGCTTACGTTGATTTCTTTTTCTTCTTCTTTTTATAGTATAGTAATGAATAAAAAAAATTTTAAAGTAATTATGTAAAACTTAAGACTTATTATTTTACTCACTAAATTTAATTTTTCAGTATTCAAATTGACTGTTATATATTTATAAAAAAGCAATTTGTTTATCATCCTTGGAACGCCTCCAAACAGCGTTTGCGATCCAATATTCCTACATGATTTTTTATTCTTTTTGTATGCCTTTTTAGCTCTTTTGCTTGAGTCAAAACTTTTGAATCACCCTGTAATATTCAATAGAAATAATGATAATATTTTGATGAAATTTAAAATTTCCGATTATCAGTATACATAAATATTTAGCGAATATAGAAATTAGGAGAGCATTTGGGGGGGGGGGGGACCACAATTTCCATGTAAGCAATAAGAAGTTTTTTGCTCTTCTCTGTAGTGGAAATTTTGGAAACTATTTGCTAACAATACTAAGGATAAGAAGTTAAAAAATGTCACCTTTTGAATAAAATGTGGCTAATCATTTCAGTACTCAAAGGCCTTCTTTTATTAAGAGTATGTTTGGTTTTTATTTCTAAAAGAATTATATCAAAGTAAGCATCGAAACCGGAAAAGGGCGAAAAAATTTTAAAAAGAATTTTAACATCAAAAAATTTAAATACAAAAAAATTAACCCTGAATAACTTGTGTTCGAATGAATGAATTTTCACGAACAATTTTTGACAATCTTATGGTTCAAAGGGGTGGCCTCAAATATGGTAATTAGTTAGTGCAAATGATATTTTAAGTAACAAAATCAAACACAAAATCGTACTTTCTCTGAATAAATATTCCATTTTTTCGATGGGTTTTTGATTTTCGATTTACAAAATATGGGAAAAAGAGTACCCGCAATCTGAAAAATATGACCCCATTTAGTCATAGAGTGGTCGAAAGTTTGAACCCTTTAATGTTAGCATTACTTATAGCGTATTTTGCTATATCTCGAGAAGTTTTAAAACAAATTTTAAAAAATTTACGCACAATTATAAAACCAGTTTAACAATAGATAATTCCATGCAAAAATAATTTTTAATAATTATTTATTACTTTTTGTTGTTTTATTTATAATAATCGGAAAAAAATTTGAATTGTAGGGGATAAAATTTTTTTATACCATTTTAAACTATGTAATTTTAAATGGCGAAACAGAACATATGAAATCGGTTGAATAATTCTTGTACATTAAAGGTTTAAAAATACGGCTTTTTTTTAATATTTTATGACTAACAACTGAAGTTACTACTGGAAGACTAACAAGTGAGTTGCATTTCTAGCATGGCGAGAATTTCCCAAACAGTAAAGCAAAATATCCTCCTAAATCAGAAGGATTGTAAAGGAAGGATACATTATTATTTTTCATATATAATTATTTATAAGTTCATAAAAAAACAAAACAATGATTTGGAAAATATGATACATTATTAATTTTCAAACAAAATTATTTATAAGTTCATAAAAAAACAACACAATGATTTGGAAAATATGCGCATTTTAAAGGAAACACTATATTCTTCTTTAGGATTCGATATAGAATGACACGAATCTCAAATGAATAATCTTTACATAAAGCAATTAAAACTACTTTGACCTCAAAATTCTTTTGAATAGAAAACATATGAATCAAGTTTTACATTTGTGAATGATCTATTCAAAATTTGCACTTAAAATATCCGGTGTTTCATAGGGATTTTGTGATAGAAAATACCTTTTCTTCTTTAAATTCCGCTACAAATACTTTTGTCTGAATTACTCTTAATCTCTTTATTGTCTTAGCCGGATATTTCAGTTCCGAAAAGTATTACATGGTCAGTTTAATATTCCATTCATGAAATTCTTTTCTTACTTTCATTTTTCATTTCCTTTCATTTAGTGACAGAATAATTTTTATGCAGAAAGTTGTGAAAAGAAAGGTAAATATTTAGTTAACAGAATCCAAACTAAAAACATTGAACATTTGACCTGATTAATAATAATAATAAAATAAAATAAATGAATTCGGCACATTTAGCATGTGGATTAAAGGCTAGCAATTTAAGTGTTCTATTGTTTTATTTATGGTATCCGCCAAAGTAAAAATCAGTAATTGCGACGGAAATTTCGATTTTTATTTTATTTTATTTTTTATTTATTTTAGAACTTTAGTTCAAAATATTAGAGGGTTTTAGAAACCTAATGATCTCCAATTTTTAGAAATGAAGTCAGATGTTTTTTCGTACGCTGAAAGACGAAATCGAAACCGGAAGTAAACCCCCGAAAACGAAACTGAAATGTTTTATGTTTCGCTTTGAGTATTTTAGCACTTAAATAAATTATATCCGCTTGAATAAATTATATTTTTATGGCAAGAATCAGAAATTAATTATCAAATTATTTTTTTGTTGTCAGAATTTTCCATGAATTTTCTGAAGAGAGAATTGAGAACATTTCTTTACCCAAACATGTATTATATAAAAAGTTCATTCTAGAATTCTTTGAAACTTTGTATATAAATTTCATATAATGTTAGCGATGTTTTGAACTTAAAGCTAAGATCTAATTGTGAATCTGTTATTTCAATTAAACTTAAG
Source organism: Parasteatoda tepidariorum (assembly GCF_982258835.1). Lineage (NCBI taxonomy): Eukaryota > Metazoa > Arthropoda > Arachnida > Araneae > Theridiidae > Parasteatoda > Parasteatoda tepidariorum. The sequence continues at coordinate 51,374,422 of NC_141765.1, read as the reverse complement.
GTAAGAATATTTCGAATTTCTCTTAAAAAATTCGAAATTAAATAATGTCTTCAATTCTAATTTAGTGTTTTTTTTTTTAAGATTTTAGGTTAAAACACAAGTAATCACATAATTAATCTAGAAAAGAAATTATTTTGAAATTTATGCTTTACAATTTGTTGTGGAGCTGTAGCGTGATATTAAAAATTTGTAGCTTTTAAGCTCAAATTTGCCCTTATTTTGAAGAATATTTTACAAATTATTAAACTTAAAATTTATAATTTTAAGACCCCTTCTTACCAACGTAAAATTCAAATTTTAATTGAGCCTTTTACTTAAAAAAAAAATTGGGTCGAAATCAGTCGGATACCATAAATTTCGTTATTTATCCAAATAATGCATTCATTTGTGTAGCATTATTCCAACATAAGCGAATATCTTTTTAATGTGAAGTAATCTTTGCTGAAATAAATTTGTAAATTAACTTTTAATAATTTAAAAATAAATAAATAAAAAAAATATTAGATATATGTGAAAATAATTCAACTATGCTAAAAGGGATACTAATGTAAAAATTTCAAGAATTTGGAATTCTTAATTTTTTATATGAGTTATATCCTTGTTGTGTCTACACTGTTGGAAACATGCTCAATCATAATATCGTTCAAATTTCCAACAACTTTAATATATTGTTAAATTGAATTATGTCATCGTATTTCTTAAACTTGATTACACGATGCTATGGTTCAATTTAAAAGCAAACATGTTTCAGTCAAACATTTATTAAGGTTGCAGCAAATTTACGCCTTAATATGGTTCAATATTATGGCTCAACGTTGAACCTATTTTTCTATGAGTATATAAACATATTAGATAAAATAAAAATTTTCAAACAAAAAATTGACAGGAATTTTCGAAATATCTTTGTACATAAATTTTGCACAATATTGAATTTAAACAAGTTTTAAAAAAATTTAGTGTTTTTAAAATGTAAATTCCAAAAATAAGTAAATAAAGATTGTAAGCTACATTTCATTGCCGAACATTAAAGTTAAATTTCTTTTACAATCATTAAAAATGAAATATTGAAATTGTTTGAAAAATACATTCCAACCAAATTAGTAAGAAATTATTTCCTTTTTGAATAAATTTTTTTATTAGTAGTAGTATTTACTATATACGATGTACAAATAAATATAAAGGCACAAGCGAATGTCCTTCTGACTTTAGCCTGACCGTGATCATGAAAAAAATGACAATGCAATGATTGCGGCAATAGTATAACCAAAGAAAATAATGGTTTTGTCAGAAGTAGAAATAATACATAAAAAAGGCGCATCAACTTGAAGGCAAACATGCTTCAATTCAACATCTTATTAAGGTTGCAGAAAATTTTTACCTTCAAAATACTAATATTCTGGTTTAATATTGAAATATTGAAACTATTTTTGCAAAAGTTAACACATTAAATTGGAATTTTCAAAAGAAAAAGAAAAAAAGAGGAATTTTTGCAATATTTTTGTACAAGACTTTTGCTCTATATTGAATATGAATAAATTTTTAAAAAAAATTTAGTGTTTAAAATTGTAAAAATAAGTACATAAAGATTATAAGCAAAATTTCATTGCTTAGCATTAAAAGTTAAATTTCTTATTCAAATATAAAAAAGAAATTAAAGAAATTGTTAGAAAAATAAATTTCAATCAAATTAGTAAAACAGAATTTCATTTTTGAATTAAAAAAATTTCATTGTAAAAATTCATAAACAAATTTCATAAATAAAAATTTCATTTCTTTACTAAACGCCATGCACAAATAAATATAAATTTGCAGACGTCCTTCTGATTTCACCCTGACCGTGATCATGAAAAAAAAAATGGCAGTTCAATGATTGCTACAATAATGTAACAAAAGAAAGTAATAGTTTTGTCCGAGGAAAAAAAAAACACAAGAGAAATACTTCAGCGTGAAGAATGCCTTTTTTGCGACATCAATAATCTATGACACAAACGGACTATTAACTTATAAAAGTTATTTCACAAAAGACATTACATATGGCACTAGAAAGATATTGGAACATGAAAAATATATGCCCTTCCATATTTCATATTGAACATCAGACTTAGACCATTGCCAAGATTAGCCCCGATTTACGAGAGGAGAGAATGTATTTTTTTTCACAGTACATGAGGGGTGTTTTCCTTTAATGGACTTTTTATTCAGGTTCATCATAGGTGATTTATTTTAGTAGAGAAGCAAATAAATTGTGGCATGTCTAAATCAACTGATTTTACGCGTGGTTTCTATCTTAATCTCTTATGTTATCAGCAGTGGTACTAATGGATACAAAATGATTTCGATAATCAGATTGGTTTTATTTGGTAGTAACGTAATGGCTTGGATCCAGTGAAAAAAAAAATTGATTTGATACTTAGCGGTGAAAAAAATCTATCGAAATGAGATTTTTTGTTTTTAAATTAGTTAATTTACATTTGTCATGAATTTAATAGCTGAACCTGTAAAAGTTGAAATAAATTGAATATTAAAATAAAATTATAAAATAAATAAGATTATTAAAAATATATTTATTAATGTTATTTTTATTTTGAATTTACGTCGAATATCTATGGACAAAAACTTTATGCAATGCATAAGAAAGTACTTTAATCTCTTTATGTATATTTTACTTTTTGTGTATTTCATCATATCTATGGTAGGGGAGAGTCGGGTAGTCCCGCCCACTTAATGAGTATTGCTTATATTTCTGTATAATATTGAGTAATAATCAATATTTTTTGTATGTTTCTATTGTTTTATCATCTAATTAAATAATGCAAAAAGTATAAACCAAAAAAAGAATAGTTTAACTTAAAAAAATAGAAATTTAAAAAAACATGTTTTTCAGCTCTTTTCAAAATGTGTCGGGTAGCCCCCCCCCCCCCAGTTACAAATATTATGTTTTTTGACTGTTTCTTCAGGTATAAATGAAAATGACCACTGTATTGACAATAGATAAACCTTATTTATTACATATTTATATACTTTTGAAGCTGTTGATTTTTACATATTTATATACTTTACATATTTATATACTTACTTTATTTATTACATATTTATATACTTTTAGTGAAATGCATATAGCATTTAGTGAAATGCATATAACAATCAAATTTGAAGCAATAAAGTAATAATCTTTGCAACCGTACATTTATCGACGAAATAAAATTCAGCGGTGATACCCGACATTCATGTGAGCGGGGCTACCCGAATTCCAATTTTTTTGTAAATTTGTAATTACTCGAACAATTTTTTGCATATAAACGTCCTTCTTTGTGCAAATTAAACTTAAGACCACATACTTTAATGCTATATGTATAGAAAAAATTATTTTTTTAGTATTAAAATGAAGTTTAATCGAAACATTTAACCAATTTTTCTTAATTTCATGACTACTGTATTCAACATATTTTCAAAACTATTGTTTACCATGTTAACAGCTGCATAAATACTTGAAACTTCGAAAATAATCTTTTTTTTAATATAAAAATAATGTCCGATGGCCCATTGACTTGAAAAATATTCTATACATATGAAATTGACAGTGGGCGGGGCTACCCGACTCTCCCCTACTATTTAAAAAAAAAAAAAAATTTCACACAATTTAAGAATTTGTCCTGCCGTGTAATAGAAAAATCAACAGCTTCAAAATTGAAAAATTAAGATTTTTATAAATTTGGCATATTTGTATTATAAGCTACATGCTGTAATATTTTTTTTCTTTCAAAAATCCTTTTTTATTAGTTTTCTCAAATTCTATTTTAGTGTTGATAGCAAAGGAAAGAAAATAGTTGTTAAGTTGCTTTACGGGACGGGAGCACTTACGTCGTTTTTTTTTTCAATTGTATGGCAATATAAAGGTTGTCCTTGCGAACCATTAAATATACATGATAACTCGATCATTATCTAAAAAGCTAAAAGGGTGCTATCTGTCTTTTAGTTTGTGCACTGTACAAAGAGATTTATGCATTACGAATTTATTTTGTTCTCTAGTTAGTTCTTATAAAATACCACAGTTATAGCAGTAGTTTGAAAAAAGTAATCAAACGCAATGTTCATTTTTAAAAATAGCTGGGGTTTTTTTTCCCTTAAACATACATTTTAAGCTTAATTTTTTTTCTCCAAAACACTCTTTTTTATCAGTGTCCATTTTCTTAAAGACGTAATTTGAGTAATGTCCATTCACTTAAATAGCTATGTCCATTTTCTAAAACTCATATTCTGAATTTAATCCAGATTCTTAAACACGCGTTTCGAGCTATGTCCACTTTCTTAAACACGCATTTTAAACTATGTCTGTTTTCTTAAACACACATCATGAGCTGTGTCCATTTTCTTAAACAAGCATTATGTCCAAAATTAAAAGCACACAACTAGCAACTTCAGCTAGCTTGGTTCAATAAATATTTTTTGTGTATTTCAGATTTGTGCATCTGATCAATCAGCATGAGACAAAATTTTAAAACTTCAGCACTGTTATAAATAATGAGTTTAATTTTAAAAATATTTTTGAATAATATTTATATAATTTAAAATTTGAGCAAATATGGAATATTTAATATTGATTCACACTTCATTGCATATCACTAATTTATATTTGAATCCCTGATGCGAATACTTCCAGGTCGGGTAAAAGGATTTTGAAAAATCTTGATGCAATTCATCAAAATTATTATTTTTATTGCAGATTTCGTTTTTCCATGATTCCTATAACATACATACGAAATCTTATCGACATCGCTCTGCGGAATGAACTCCGTTTCGATCTAAACGGTAGTTTGTTTTTCCTTGTAAACATTCTGTCTGATATGCTAGGATCAATTTCAGTAAACTTCTTTATTTCTTTAATAAATGGGTGGAATTGACTGGAGCATATGTTTTTTGTATATTACCCTACTGATACCATATATTTTAATGCAATATTTCTCCAGTATACATACATACACATACACCGAAGAGCCATTACATTATGACCACCCTGCTAATAACATATAAGACCACCTTTAGCCCTCAAAACTGCTAGCACCCGCCGTGGCATTGATTCCACAAGGTGCTGCTGATAGGTAGTCTGAGGTATCTGGTACCAAGCGCTCACCAACTGGTCCGGCAATTCCCTCACATTGTGAGGGGATAGCGTGGCAGCACGAATTTGGTTTTCCAAGTAGGACCACAAATGCTCTATTGGATTAAGGTCAGGTGAATTTGGGGGTCAAGACATGACTTGAAAGTCACTGGAATGTTCCTCGAACCGATCCATGACGATTCGACCCTTATGACATGGTGCATTATCCTGTTGGTAAACACCATCCCCCGCAGGAAAAACTGTTGCCATGAATGGGTTAACCTGGTCTGCAACTATGTTCAAGTAGCTTAAAGACGTCAGGGAATGTTCTATGAAGATTATGGGTTCTAATGTGCCCCATGAAAACATTGTTCCTGGGCGAGAAACCATGAAAGCCTGGGCGAGCCCATTGTTATAGATGAAGGGTGGTCATAATGTAATGGCTCTTCGGTGTATATACATACACTGAGTGGTCAAATTATTATGACCACCCCCTCAATACACTGTTGGACTATCTTCAGCCCGTAATCCTGCTCGAATTCTTCTTGGCATAGATTCTATGAGATGTTGGTAGGTGGTAGGAGGAATTTGACTCCATATCCGATGAACTGCACTTTTTAATTCCGTCAGATTGGATAGCACTGGATCCAGCTATCTGATGCCCCGTTCGATCTCATCCCACAAATTCTCAATTGGATTGAGATCTGGTGATTGTGCCAGTAAACGAAGCATGATAAAAGTCACCGTTATGTTATTCGAACCATTTGACGGTAATACGAGCTGCATGACAAGGAGCATTGCTTGCTGAATGCATCTATCCCTGGGCAGGGAGCACCATTAACATAACAGGATGTACTTGATCTGCGATAACACTTAAATACATTTGGGCATTCCGACGTTATTCCACAGGAATCAAAGGGATCCTGCAGTGCCAAGAAAACATCCCCCAAACTATAACATAGCCTCCACCAGCTTGAAGTGTTGTGGCAATGCAGTTGGGGTCCATGCTTTCGTGCTGATTTTACCATATCCGAACTCTGCCATCTACATGGTGCAAATGAAAACGTGATTCATCAACCACGTGATCCTTTTCCAGTCATCTACTGTCCGCCTTGCATTCCCTTTTTGTAGCTATCTCGCCCTCTAGCGGCAACACTGTGACGCTATAGCTCATTTTTGCATTTATAAATAACTCATTTTACTACTAATGGAATAATGACAAAATTTTTGATCTAAAAAATTCTTACTTAATAAGAGTAATAATAAATAATTCTCCCGCAATAATAACATTTAAAATTTTCCACAACAAAACTGACATTTTCAATAAATAAATTATTTTATCACCAATTGATTAAATTTGAATAAAATTGAATATCTTTGGAAAGAGCTAATTTATTCAGCTAAGTTTGGCCTAAGGAGAACTCATGAAAAAAAAATTTTTGGTAATTTTTTGCTTTTTATAAGTTTTTAAACCAGTACATTAAAATAAATTCAGGTCAGAAATGTAAAATAAATAAACATATTAATTATAATAATTAGATAAATAAAGCTTTATTTTTTAATGTTTGAAGATACATCAATAAAAATTGATTAGATTTCTTTCTCATTAAAATGCCACAATCAATAAAACAATAATTTATATGCAAGTTGTTACAATTTTATACATTGCAATACTATTTACAATAAATCTCAAAAATCGAATATACGAATAAATGAATATTTTCCAAAAGCAATGCAATTGCAATCTAGCTTAGATACTGGAAAATGTTATGAAGATGATGTTTTTTTTCGTTTCGTTTCGGAAGTAATTTGTTTTATTAATGCCCGTTAACTGATTGGCGAAAATTCTTTTTGTCACGCAACAATATAGGTAAAATTAGGAGCATGCTTCGTTTATCACTAACGCAAGTTTTCATGCACACGAAGAGACATTTATCTAGTTAACAGAAAATTAAATTATTGCGAAATTTTATTTAAAAATTTAAAAAGCATAAATTTTTGTTTGTGGGTTTTCTCCCCAGGTCTTACATTGAAAAAAAAATGCCCACTTAGAAAGAAAAAAAAAAAAGCAGAAAGATTACGGTAGGCAGAATCACACTTTCTAAAAAAGTGGATATTTTTTTAGACAAAATTACCTTTTTTATGTTCAATTCCCTAAATCTTTAATATTAAGTATTAATTAATAAATTTCTTAAATAGGCTCTAAAACCATGATTACTAGGCACTTTTAAAAGGTGAGAACAACAACGTTAATTGGAGTTAATAATATGTATTACATGCACGAAATATTCACTACCTATGCAATATACTTTTCCATTTAAAGAAAATTATTTCTACAACTTTTTTCATTGAATTTTTAATTTTATGGGAAAAACTATCGGCGTTGCATACGTTATATATGTACTATTCCATATTTCCCGTGTAAAAATATGGCATTTTGTTGTAGAAAATGTCATAAAAACAAAAAAATACTTGAAAATTTATTTAAAAGATGAAAAAATAAGTTTAAGTTATAAATCATATTTCTGTTGAAATTATAGCGTCTATACAGACGAGGTACATTATACTGACCATACTTTGTGCTTAGGCATGAATGCTGCCTCAGATTTTCGTTTGGGTAAAAATACATTGTAGCTAATTTATTAGCAACAAAAGAAAACATTGACACATATGCGTCTTTATTTTGTTTAGTTTTCTTGGATTCTATTTTAAATATTTAATGAACTAGCAAGGCACAACTTTGAATAAAATGTAACAGTAAAATTTTTAAACCCTTAACTAGAATTTTTTTAAAAATTAATATTTAAGGGCCCTAAGCAAATGCCCCTTCCGACCATGAAATAATCACTCCCTGATTATGACTATAATAAAGCATCCAAGATCGACATTAAGATCTCATTTATTGAAAGTTAATGATCTAGTCTCCAAGCGAAGCTTAAAAATAAGTAAATAAATATCAATTTCAGCCAAAATGAGAGGTCGCAGTGTGGACAAGTGGAACTAAAACTTCTCTGCTTCGTATATGATTAATAACTGAAGTTTCATTAATAACCAATTTCGATTTTTTTTTAATCCTCGTGCATGCGCATCGGGATAAGTATAGGAAGGAAAAATTAGATCACAAGAAGATAAATTGAGGCATTGTCATAAAAATGAATAATTATAATCTATCATTAACGAAATAAAATTGTTCCAAGACATTTTTTTACCTACCTAATTGTAGTTTTATTAATTCTAATATAAAATATTATAGCAATTAAGGAGGGAGTGCAAAATTAACAAAATATATTAAGATTAGCAATAAAAACAACTTAGAAGTAATAAGAAAGTAAAGAATTTCTTTCTTGTATTACCATATTATTACCCATTCTCTTTTAGGAAATTATTAACATAAATTGTGACCAAGAATTATCTAATACACCTTAATAGAATTGAGTATTGATTTAAATCGCGGAATGGATCTTGAAACTGATTCGAAGATCGCTTAATTCAAATCATTCGATTTAGACCTATAGGTTCAAATAATTTTATTTGATTCTACTAATTCAATTACTCAATTCAAAACCCTTAAATCATTATTTTGGTTGCTTCATTTAAGAAATACTTTTTATTTGAATAATGCTACAGTTACACAAGATAAAATTAAACTTTTTTAAAACTGTTGAACTCTTAGCAAATTAAATTAAACCGAACTGAAGGCATATTTGTATATTTTATTATTATTTTTTTAAAGGCAAATCAGCAATATTAGTACGTTTATAAGTAATATATATTGCTGATTTATATGCATATTGCTCGAATCAACGAATTTGAAGCATTGATTCGATTCAATGCTTCAAATCACTTAAATGAATAAACTTCGAATCACCTTAGCCCTTTGACGCAAATGAGACACCAGATTCTCTTTTATATATATTTTCGAATGCTCTAATTACAAATAAAAATATATTTCGGTATTTTTTAATTATAAAAAACAGTCTAATAGTTATAAAAAAAAAAGGAATTATATTGGTACTAAAATATAATAAAAAAAAGTAAGATTTTTTTTTTCATTTACATTTAAAGATTTATCAATAATTAATTTTACTGTTTCGTTAGATCTAAAAAACTGCAAATAAGTACAAATTTGAAAAATTATTGTTGTGAAGATTTTACCATTAACGCAGAAAAGGGCATCGGTGTTTCAGATTGTATTTCAAAAACATAAATTATTAAAATGCAAAATATAATATTTTTCACTTATTTTGACCTAAATTAAGAAAAAAAAAAAGTATGAAAAATATGTTGAATGAAAATTTTGCTTCACTCTAAAATTTTATATGTATTTTTATATAAATGTTTGACGGTGAAACAATGTTTAAGTAATTTGTTTAGAAACTTTTACAAAGCAATTTTTTGCTTACCCTGGAAAATAAGAGTTTCTAAGTAAGAAATGTCAAAAGAAAATTGTCAATAAAAGAAGTTGAACCAGATTTTTCTTTCTTTTCAGTCTACTTTTCAGTTAGTACAACTAACGAGAAACACATGGTCCTGGTTTCTAAAAGATACCGACTCACAACTGAAGTTTTGACAACATTCCACAAATCTTAAGAAAAAAAAACAAGAGGGAGGGGGATGATTTACTTACTTGATACTATGACACAGCTGATTCGAAAAAACTCGAATCTTTTCTGAGATGAGTGCGTTTTCTTCAAAGGCGATAAGGACCTCTGCAGATTTCAGAGGAAAGCGAATTATTTCCAAGGTTCGCAGGGCTGAGCTAAGGGGATGGAAGATGATTATAATCGTCCTGGGGTTCAGGACTGCTGAAGGCTCGAAGTGTAATGTTCTGAATTTAAAAAAAGAAGAAGAAAAAATTGCGAAGAATTCATGCGATATAAAATATTTATATGTTCCTAAAAACTTTCTCGATATATATAAGCCACCAGCGGCTTATCCGCTTAACTGATCGAAATGAGATTTCAGATAGTGTATATTATTTCACAATTACTTAGCACAATAAAATGTAGTAATAGAAAATTAGACGACTCATTGAAAATATTTGTTAATACACTTTTAAAATATTTATTTGTTTAAAAGTTTTATTTTTTATTAAAAAAAAGCCCCATAAAATTTTTTAGCAGGTAGACGTCAATAATGCCAATTGAAAAAATAGCATTTGTGCAAATCTGTGGAGTAATACTAGCATGCACTGCATATTGTGCTACCATTTTTATTTCTGTATTTCATTTTGATGTTATTTAAAAATTGCCGTTTGCAATGATTTAATTCTATGCCATTCAGGTGTAAGAAAGATAAAGGATCAGTCTTTTTAATAAATTCCAATCATTTTTAAAACAAGATAGGATAGTTAAAAATTCAAAAACATCTAAAAGATAAGAATCTGAATCCTTTAAAAAGTTTACTGAATAAATAAATCTTTTAATTATCAATATGTTAATCAGGTTCGTCTACAGCAACAAAAAAGGTTATTAACCAGGTTTTCAGTGTTGTACTTAATGGTTTCATAAATAATTTATAAATCACTGGCAAGTTTAACAAATTATAACTCAGCACATATTTGTACACTTTATTACTCGAAATTAATTTAGTTTTATGAAATAAAAATTTATTTCATTCTAATCATCTTTGGCAAGCAGCTGAATTCGTTTGTGTAATTTCGATACACAGGGGGTTGCGTAAAGACCACTCTTAATATGTATTTTTAAAATCCTTATCAAAAATGAAAGCAAAGAAGTATCCACATTAGGGAGTAGAAGAATAATATTTAGTGGAATAAAACAAAAACGTCCTCAAAAACTGACCTATTACAATAAAGGACTGCAAATGTAATAAACATCAAAACAGCTTAAATTGGAGGTAGAAATTTTAAGGTGTTACAAATAATAGTTTTTCAAAACTCCTTCATTTTTTCCCGCAATCGTGTCTCGTTGTTTAATATTCCAGCCTTTCTGTATAGTGATTTGTAAGATTTTGAAAGCGTTTTCTTTTGTTTTTACTTTTGATAAGGATTCTTAAAATACACATCAAGGCGGTCTTTACGGAACAACCTGTAATCGACGTATCCCATTAATGCTTTTTCCTATCACAGAGAAACAGTGCTTAAATTCCGTATCCACCCTCTTACCTTTTGAACGGTTTCAGTTATAGTTAAAGAGATGTTTAGGTATAATTAAGAGAACCTGCTTTACAAGATTCGACAACTTACGGCCTCTTCTAATGGAAACCTGCTAAGTTAGTTTCCAGATTTCAAAAAAGGTGTGAGATAGAGGAAAAAGTTAATTACTATGTAGCAGATCATCATCAATTTAGTACAAATAGACACCTTGTGGGTATAAATACCAAGAAAAGCACGCATTTATTGGCGATTTTCTACACTGAGAACTAACAAAACGATATTCAAAATAATGACATTAACTTATCATCAAATAACATTAATTTTGATGTTGAAACTTCTAAGCTTTGTAAAACTAAGTTTTGTATAAAGATATCTTGTAATCATAACTAATTTATCTTCTTTTCTAAAAAATTTTCGACGCGTCATATACAGTATTGGTAATTGTTCGCCGCCTAAATAGTTCTTTTATTTAAGTAATTTTGTCAACAAGGAGTTAATTTGGACTAAAGCGATGATGCACTTCCTCCTATCTCTTACCATTTTGAGAGTAACGACGTAACAGTTTCACAACAAGTGACGCAGTATGCGGTTGAATCTTGTAGCCCATGGACACTTTACCATACCTAGTCACCACTTTCACAATTATAACGGCAATCGTTCAAAAGTTAATAGGGTAGATACGGATTTCAGTGGGCATCCAGTATAATATATCCTATACTTAATTTATATATGTTAAATCAAAATTGCGCATTTTTTAATTATTTTTCTTTATTTTCTTACAGATGGCCACAAAGACAAATTTCCTCATCAATCAAAACTTTACCATGCAACCCAAGAAAAAATATAGTATTTTTGAAAACACATAAATGTGCTAGTACATCAGTACAGAATATTCTAATGCGTTATGCTCATCAAAATGACTTGACTTTAGTCATTCCTATAGTTCCTAAAAGTCATTACTTTTCTTTAGTCAAACCTTTCCGAAAAGAAATGGTAGCTGGTGCACCATGGGAAATTCTTGGATACAACATTCTCTGCCACCACTTAGTATTTAATAAAGTAGCAATTGAAGCTGTAATGCCGAAAGATTCTATTTATTTATCAATCGTAAGACATCCAGTAAGCATGTTTGAATCACTGTATGAATATGACGAATTGCAGGTAAGAACTATATAGCCATTTTTTCTCATTAAGTTATCAGTTATAAAAATTAGAAATGACAGCAGACATTAAAATTTATGACAATAGTGAAAAGTACAATATCAGGTTATATAATTAGATGCACTATTTGAGATTCAAAACACATGCTCAAATATCTTTTACAAATACAGTAGAGAACCGATTATACGGAACGATCAGGACCAACGCTATTCCGGATAACTGATTTTTACGGTTTTCTGAATCTCTACAAAAAGCCGTTTTTTTAATAGTTAAACCCAACTAAAAAAAAAAAATGGAAATAATCTTAAAAAGAAGAGAAAACGATGAAGTAATACACTAATGATTATTTCCAAAATGATGGTAAGGTAAACATCTTTCAAAAAAGAACGAAAAATCCTAAAATCTTATGAGGAAAAAAATTTTTTTTTTTTTTTTAAAAATGACGGGAAAACTAATTGAATCTCGTTCCGGTTTTTTGGTTTTCCGGTTTTCTGATTTCCGGATAACGGGTTCTGTACTGTAATATCCCAATAAGGCATTTTTATAGGGAAAGAAAATGGTATACGCGTTTTAGACATTTTTTGTCCATCGTTTTTCGTAGCAACACACAATATAAAACGGGTGATTTTTTTTTTATTTTGTAAAGTAGCAAAATTAGCTGTTAACTGAGTTTATTGCTAAAATTTAAATATAGATATTATTCCCAAACTAGTTAAACATCATAAGAAACCATGTTTCACAGGATAGGGACTAAGATTTTAAGTAGAACTCGTACGTAATAGAATTGATTAAAATCAGTTCTATTACGTATTGAGTTCTACTTGTAACGGTAGAAAAGCGGGTAAGGCTGGGTAGCTAACTCTCTATGAACTACTGAAGACAAATTATTCAAAATGGTTTACTTAAAATTGTTTCGTCGACTACATTTAGTATACTTCCCCTTACTTAAAACGTGAAGATGTCAACATTGGATGGAAGTGCCACAAAGTGAAAGAGTATTTGACCACTCATCAGATGCTATAACTAATTGTTCGCAGTACATAATTTTTTTCTCGAAGCATTGTTTATAAATTTATTATTTTGAGCTTCCATTTTAAGAGTAGATAACAAGTATTTCTAAGTACGAATTTTTACATAATAAAAGAAAAAAAAAAGAAAGATGTTACGTATAAAAAAATTTTGGTCTTATAATGAAAATAGGTGAATTTCTATGCGATAAAATCTCCATTTTTTTATCCATTACAATGATTCTATAACATACTGCTACGATTTATGTTAACAGAATATTTTTCGCAGTTGTAGCTAAGTTAATACTTCAGCATTTTGATTTAAAAAATTTTGATGCAATGATTTGATGATGTAAAAAATTTGATTTTTGATGTGAAAAAACTGTGTTATGCATGTTTGCAATTTTTGTGCATGTTTTTTTTTTATGTGATGCACATTTTTTAAAAATATTTGCTTATACTATATTTTTAATTATATTCTCATTGCAACTGGAAAAAAAAGTCATCAAATTACGTAAAAGTTGTGTTGGCGCCTATTTATTTCAAAATTTTACCTCAAATAATTTTTTCATTCACTAAAGAAAGAAAAAGGAGCTGTGTTTAAGTATCATTTTTCGAAATTTCTTTGTGGAGGAGGGGTTAAATTTGCGCAAATATGACCACACACTTCGCATCACTTGTGATTTTTTCATCTATATATATCGAATATTGAAATTAGATTTTAAGATTTATATAAAATGTATACTATGTAATATGAATGCAAGCTAGTTTTTTAATAAGGAAAGAATTACAGGTTTCTTAGTCCTTAGAGTCTTGTATAAATACAAATGTTATAAAAGTTGAGCACAAAAGATGTGTAAATTCACAATGTGAACCGGATGTTCGTAGACGGTGAAAAATATGTTAAAAAGAGTACTCATTAAAACTAATTTAATTTTAAAATCAAATGTAGGAAATAAGTAGCAATAAAATAAAATTTTCAATTGAATTGGGTTTAGTGCAAGTAAACTATATTTTGTACATCTTATAACGAAATTTGTAAAAATTATAATTAGGAAATAAGAAAAGTACTGAAAATTTCAAATTAAAAATAAATGGCAAATTTAAGAAAGATAGTTTTAATAATTGAATTTAAAAATATGTTTAATAACTAATAAAGAAAATCCTTAATGATAATGATTTAAGCTTGAGCCAATCAAAATTATTATTGAAATATTATTTCTGTCACTAAAAATAAATTTAGTAGTTGTGCTTAATTTTTACTTGTAGCTCGTGTGTACATCGGATTGAAATAAATAAATAATTAATTAAGGTATTTCCATTGTCCATGAAACTTCTTTAAAAAGAAATTGGTCATTCTTCATAAACGAGTGGGAAAAATATTGTTGTTCCTGTTATTTTATTATAAGCACAAGACTACTGAGAAACGTGGTCCAATTTAACTTGATTTTGCTTTCTGTGTGTAACAAACAATCCCGCGGAAAAACAACAAAAGCGTTATATTGCCAGCATTCGATTTCATGAATTCGAAGGCTCCGGAAAAGGACCACCGTGATTGTCACCAACATATGGGTTGAAATACAAAGCTAAATTTTCTGAGAACTACTTAAAGGACAAGACAAGTGTAACCCAATTTATTTACTACAGACAGAGAACATCCTTTCATCTCAGATATCTATAAGCATCCTATAGGCGACTCATCCCCCTTTCTTTTTTTTAGAGAAAAGATCCATATCTCAGAAAATTCAATTCATTCCCCTCCGAGGGGGGGGGGTGCTCATCAATTGAGCGAAATCATGCATTTCGCCAGGTCTCGAGAACTTTTTAAACGAATCGAAAAGTTTTTGCACCTAATAATAAAATTCATTTACCTATAAATAATTCCTTGTCAAAAATAGTTTTTTTTAATAATACAAAATATAAAATTTTTTATATAATTTTAAAGAATATCAATTTAAATGGTAAAATACAAAATTTGAACGAAATCTGTTGAATAGTTCTGGAGAAATTAAATGCCAAATATATAACTTTTCTTAAAATTGAATAATTCAAATGTATTTGACTGATTTAGTACACATTAAATTTTGTATTTTGTCATTAAAAATGACATTTGTTAAATTTTCAATTTAAAGTTTTTTCCGACTATTCTCTTAATAAATAAAATAATATAAAATAATTAATACTTCAAGGAACTATTTTTAGGTAAATGAATTTTATTATTGCGTGCTAAAATTGTTTAGTTTGTTTAAAAAATTCTCGAGATATGGCTATTTATTTCGAGAGTCAAGAATTTGAACAGATTGAAAAAAATGTATGCGTTTTTTTAGAAAAAGTATGTGTCTGTTTTTCTAATTTCAAGTATTTTGAGTCTTAGTATATAAAATTTCAAAGTTCTGATCATAAGTTATTCATTGTGTTTGCTTTTTTGCACATTGTACTTATACACATACAAAAGTTACTTTTTTTTTAATATTAATTGAAAAGTTTTCAATTGATTATATTATTTTAATTATTTTGTTTTAATTAGAATAAATATTTTCTTTTAAAAAAGTTTTGATTTTATATTTTGAATTAACATGTGACTTAGTAGTGGATATATTTTTAATTGTTAGAGGGGGGCACCAAAATATTTTCAGTGCTTAGGGCCTCAAGAGGTCTTAATCCGGCCCAGAATCTCATACATGTAGGTAAGTAAAATTTTGAAAACAAAAGCTATTCAGTAGAAAAAGCAATAATTTTTTTAGGTTTGTGAAATAAAAATATCAAACTAAATCGTTATTTAAATTACACAAAGAAAAATAACTGCATCATAATTTATTTTGCTTAATGGCACAACACACACTAATTTTATATATGTACAAAATGGATTATAGAGATAAAAAAAAGACACATAAGCAGAAGTGACTAAGTTTTCTATATAATAAAGACTTAAACACATAAGTATAAAAATAATTTAATAATAGAAATATCTTCTACATCAAACACTGAGATCATGACAAATTATGTTGTAAGATAAAAAAGATTTAATAGACAGATTTAAAATGTGTATTTATAAAGATTTTAAATAATGTACAGCATTTAATGTGACCATATTAGTCAGATTAATATATTAGAAAATCTCCATTTAAGTATTTTAAAAATTATTGCGAAATTTCAACCCTTTTGAAAGATTAAGAGCTTACCTTATAATCAAATAAATTTAATAATGCATAAAAATTGAAGTACAATTTTAAATTTTTAAATAAAGCTAAGCAGATATATATAAAACTTATTATAATATAATTTTAAAACAGCATGTCAATTTTATTTTTACAGGATTTTTATCACATGGATATTGAAGAATATGCCAGAGGAACCAAAAATGAATCTATTATAGCAACATTGAAGAAGCGTTCAAATGGCATGGGAAGAAATCAAATGTTGTTTGATTTTGGCCTATCACCTTACTTTTTTAATAATCGCTCAGTAGTAGAGAAAACAATACAAAAAATTGACCAAATTTTTGACTTCGTAATGATTGCAGAACACTTTGATGAATCTGTTATTCTTTTACGCCACATTTTGTGCTGGGATTTAGATGACATAGTCAGCCTTACAATAAACGCTCGCTTAGGGAATTTCAGGAAGAGTTTATCTAAAGAAGCAACTAAGAACTTAGAAGAATGGAATTGGGCTGATAAAATGCTATATGATCATTTTCTAAAAAGGTTTCAAGCAACAGTTAAAGAATTTGGCCCAGAACAATTAAAGTTAGAAGTCCAAGAATTGCAAAGGCGGCGCAATGAATGGTTTGAATACTGTGTTCAAAAGAAAGTTTTAGCTAAAAATCTAACTTCATACAATGTATGGAGTAACAAAGTGGCAGGATATGTTTTAAAATCTAACAACCATAATCAAACATGTGAAGACTTAGTTAAACCTGAAAAATACTTCACTTCAGAAATAAGGCAACATCAACTTATACATAGCATTTTAAAAGGAGCTACTCTGCCAAATTATGGTCCCACCTCTTTGAAACGTATCTTAGATCTAAAATTTTTAAAAGATAAAGAGCTCCTTATAGCTAGAAATTTATTAATGAACCAATTCAAATATCGAAGAAAATATGCACGGAAGATTTAAAGCTAAATTAATGAAGAATTTATTATGTCTCTATATTTTAATAAAATATTACTATGAAATATTTTATAACTTGATGTTAAAATTATATTACTGTCAATACCTTGAGATAACATTTTATTTTAAAGAATATAGGTAACTATTTTTAGTAATACATTTAAAAAATAAAGCTTTTAAAGATTAAATCACTCACAAAAGTATAATTACATTTATGCCTATTTTTCATAAATTAAAACAGTATCTAACCCTAATTACATGCATAATAACTAAGATTAAAAAAATATATAACAGATAGACATCAACATTATAAATAACAAAAACACTTCAGTTTAAAAGTATATTTTTTACACAATATAATATACAGGAACTAAACATCACAAAAATTTAAAACTTTTCTATACAAAAAAAAAAAGTTACATTACATATGATTTTAACTGAGAATTTACGATAAAACAAATTAATTACAAAGTGTGATAATTTCTTTCAGTTCTGGCTTTATAAAATTTAAAGCTTATATAAATAATAGCCAAAAGTCCTAGAGCCAAAACAATGCCTCCTATAAAACTAGGGGCATCAAAATGACGACCTGGTGGAATAACTGTAGTTCTGGTTGGCACAGTAGGAACAGAAGATGATGAAGTTACTGATGTCGTAGATGCCACAGTGGTGGTGGTAATTATTTTTGTTGTAGTTGTGGGACTGACAGAAGTTACATTAGTAGGAGCAAGAGAGCCTTTAAAAAAGTATCATATTCAAACTAAATAACGATTATTTTATACATAAATGAGACTATTTTGATAATAAAGATTATATTTAAATTTCTAACATGATTAATTTTAATCTACACAACAGTTCTTAAAAGAAAGAGGAAACTGCACTATATTAACGTAAAAAATTTCTATAAAATTCTTAACAAAATTGTATTCAAATATGGATGGTTGACCGTTTAAAGCTAAGCACAGATGGCGCTAGAGGTTAAAATTCAGCATAAGACTTCTAGGTTACTACTTAGATTGATCTTGATGCCAAAGACTGAAAAAGGGTGCCATCCAATAATATTATATTAGTGTTTGTAATGTAACGTGTTCTTTCAATTCAAATTTTAATGAAACAAACACCAGTTAAATTAGGGAGACTCCGCAAGCACACTATCCAAAAAATAACAAATGGCGATACTATAAACAAATATAGCCAAATAAGAGATAACACGCTAATCATGGCAAACCTTACACTTTATTTATGTTGTGATATTAATAATCTTAAATTTGTTTTAAGCTCAAGATCTGTTAGAATTTATTAATTACTGAAAACTTTTAAGAGCAATAAAATTATGGGTAAACTAAAACACTAATTATAATTTTAAAAAAATTCCAAGAATATTACGTCAGTTCAGACATCACCTTGTAAGCATAACATAAGCGGAAGGATACACAGGAAATTTTCTAAATTTATTCCGGTAATAGGAAGCTTGTTATTGTTTACATTTAGTCAACACACACTATACATGCAAGTCTTGAAATAATTTAAAATGTGAAGTAAAAACACCCAAACAGTTAAAAGTAAATTAACATTTTGAAAAGTAATATACAGTTGGAATTTCTGTCTAACAATTTTGAAGGGGACTTATTTGTCTTGTGTCCTTAAACAGAATTTGTGTAAAGAAAAAAAAACTTACAAAATTTTTCTTACACTTTTACATGCTTACAACTGACTAATTATTGTGTAATAAACTAGATTTCCTATTAATGTATAAATTACATTAATAGAAAAATAAAATAGAAGAAAAATAAAGTAAATTTGCTGATTACTCCACTTGTGGTTTCATTTTAAAACTTATTCTTCCAGTTTTTTTTTGAGCATTTTAAAGGAGCCATCTTTAAAATTAAATGTGATTTATTTTACATTTTGAATTACCAATAGCCCCCGTGGCAGAAACACGGCGACACAGCGACATTGTCGCAGAAAGCGACTGAGTTCTTGCAGAAAGATTTTTTTTATTTGGGAAATAAAAATTTTTGGTTTGCCACAAACAAAAGTTCTCAAAATAAATTCTGCAGAAACAGAAGCTGTTTTACCAACAAAAAAAATCATTTTCTTCAGAAACAAAAAAATTCTGCAGAAGCAATAATGGTTCTGCAACATTTTTTTCTTACAGAATTGTTTTAAATATTTTTTTTTTCTAGCGTACCGCGGAAGGAGAAAGCGCTCGTAATTCTCCGTTAATCTCCAACACAAACAGTTACTGGATAAAAAAGGGGAGAATTTTTTTCCCCTTTATTAAGCTATTTTTGGAAATTTGCCAACTTCGGCCTCTATCGCTGGCGCAGTAATTTGCTTTGTTTTTTTTTATGAGAACAGAGCATTTTATACGCATGCGAAAAAAATCGCATCCAATGAATATGGCTCTAATACCGATGTTTCAGTACTGATAAAGACTATTTCGTTTCGAGATGTTGAATAGACTTGAGCATATTGAGTCGGAAACTGCTTCTGCATACTTCGTGTGGAATCAGTGCTATATATTTACACAATACAGTGCGAAATCACAAGCGCTGTGTATTTTTTTCGTTCTGAACTTAATCTGATCACGAAAAAAGTTTTATTTACCTTTTTAAAAAAAAAAAATCTTTCAATAAGTCAGTACAATGTTAATCGAATCTAATTAATTAGGTAAAATTAATTAGATGTAGAAAAAATTGAAGCAAACATTGCTTTAATTTTTTTGCTTTTAGAATTCGGTTATAGTCAATACTATTTTATTATTTTGATTACTCAACTTCAATATTAATTTTTTCACCTGATATAACTACTATAGTGAAACATTAAATCATACTGTTTTAAACTGATACTTCAAATTCAGTTATCTTGTTTTATAAATTTAATCTTATTGTCCATTCTTAGCTATTTCTATAAGTTCTATCTTATTACAGGTTCTGGGTAATCTTTATTTATGCTCTAGTAAGCATTTTTGTCTTCAGATCTACACATTTATAACTTTTCGTTATTATCGAAGATTATACAAATTTATACTTAAACAATTTAAACTTATTAAGAAATGTAAACTTATATTATGAAATTACAGTTTTATTCTATGCATGTAGACTTATTTTATAAACACGAATTTCATCTATTATTATAAATTCATTACACATACATTTATAACGATAAAAATATCTTGCAGAAAGATATTGGTTCTAATTAGGTTTGTCGCAGAAAGTCAGAAAAAATTCTGCCACAGGGCAATAGCCAAACATTTGCATAAAAGGAAATGGTGTTTCATTTATTACTTCATTACTTCTTTTTCATCATTATTATTTATATTCTCTTTATAAATTTAATCTTTTAAATCAGTTATTAAAATATCCTCCTCACAGCTGAAGAAACCAGGGATTTCATACCTTTTTAGTTGTGCAGACCACCAATTTTATGAAAAAAATGTATATTTACTAGTTAGTGGGTCTCTCAAGTAAAAAATATGACATACTGACACACAAATTTATATAAATATACGTATATTTTTATATGCATATGACAAATCACATGGAAAAAATATTAAGGATCAAAGAACTTCTATCCAATATCTGACTTTAATATAGATAAATATAATGCACACATATGTCAGTGTTAGTTTGTCTTATCGAATAGTAACATGTAGGAGAGGAATTAAAATATTAATTTTATAAAGAAAATAACTTTATTGCATTCACTTAGAACTGTAAGGAAACTAAAAAACAAGTAATAAAGTTAAAAAACTTAATGGAATTTTTGACACTGTTTGTCCACCATGAGAAAATTAATATGTTATTCCGTATTGAAACTCCACAGTTTAGCCACAAATCATTCTTAACATTCAATTTTTAGGATTTATCTAATATAAGCATAGGATTTATCTTTCTTAAAATTCAAAAAGCTTTCGTCTCATAGTACAGCAAGATAGTAGGCTCTTCCATAGCCCAGTTTAGTTGCCTGTGGCCCACAATTTTGGAACTTCTGTTCTAAACGATTAACTTTCTAGTCTTTCTTAACCTCATTACAACCAAACTTGTATCCCCTGACAGAAAATTTTCTTGTTGATGTAAAAAGTTTTAAAAAAATGTAAGAGTTAAAAAATTACACCTTAAACAGAAAGAGATACAACCCTCCTTAAACAGGTTTTTTTTTTTTACAGTAAGGGAAATAGTCTGTCCTTAAGAAGAGTGCTGTTAAACAGAGATGCAACTACTAAATTATATAACCTTAATTAGAAAATAACAAATACAATGGGTAGCCATACTAGCCTTTAAAAATAATAAATTTAGTTCTTTTTAAAAAAAGCTTTTTATTAGAAAATTGAAAAATAAAAACACAGATTTCTTTTTGAGTAAAAATGTCAATTGTAAATGAAGAAAGTCATTACTAGCATTAAAGATAGATAACATTTAACGTTGTTACAAATAATTCTGAATAACGTATCCAGGATAGCCATCCAGGTAAAAACCAAAAACTTGTTCAAACTCTTAAAAAAATTGTTTTAAACTATATAAACTATGGGGAAAGTTGGATTTAAAATATTTACATTCACATCCATGACATGAAAGAAAATTATAATAAATTTCCTATTCAACAGATTCAATTCCTACAACTATTTCATTTGACTGCTGTAATGTTGCAAATATCAACACTATAACAAAGCTTCTTAAAATATTCTCTTATAGAACAGAAAATGATCAGTTTTATTACCTGTCAGAAAGGAAAATAAATTTGCTGTTCACATTAAAAGTAAAATTTTTTCCAAAGGCATTGAAATTTGAGTTCACCTTAAAAGATATTTTACGTTAAAAATACTTTAAAGTATTACATCCATATACAATTTGACGGGGAATTGAAAATTAGTTCACATCAAAAAAAATTCATGTTAAGCGTGAGGTTCAAATGTATTTGCTAATATGTTAATATTAATACATAATTGATAATAAATATATTAAACTAGAAATTATAGTTTTAAGCAGACAAATTTTCACTTTATTGCCTTTTAACTTTTTTTTTCATATTGGAGAGCTTTCCTCTTCTCAAGGCATTTTGAAATAGACTCCTTGAAATTATTACAGAAAGCAATTATTATTTTAGTTTTCATATTTCAAATGAAAGATGACTCATAAATAAAAGCATAAACTTTTATTTCAGGAAATAGCAAAAGATTCTAAGCAATCTGCAATTCTTGTAAAAAAAAATTTAATTACTACTCATTGTTTTTTTTATTTCTGTTACAGATTATTAATGCAACTTTCTAACTATACAGCTTCTAGCAGATCTTTTGTTGGCATACAGTAGTCAATATTTCAAGTATATTAATTAATGTATTAAAAGGAATTTTTTTGCATCACATTTTTGTTTCAACTTAGCTTAATTTGTACAAGAAAAGTAATAATAATATTCAATAATTATTACATTTATGTGCTATTAAAGATATGAATAATAATATTTATACCAACACATAAATGCAATGATATAGGAAGATATAAAAAAATTTTTAGACTCCCTTTAACAACTTTGCAATGGTATAAGCAGTGACACACTGTAGTTTCTGCATATCAGATAACAAATAAAATAAAAAAATAGCATGCCATTGGTGTGCACGTAAATGTCTCACACAATATTTCAGACAAATAATGAAAATTTTCATGAATCTTCCTTGATTTAAATTTAGTGAAGTTAAATACAAGTTAAAAAATATATAAAAAAAGATGTTTAATGGATGTGAGAAAAATTTAGAATTTTTTTTATGGGAAATTTAGAGAACTATTCTAGCTATGTACTTTAATTTTAACCCCCTCAAAAACTGGTCAGCTGTGACACTCATATGAATTGTATTAAATCAAAACCAGTGATCACTAAGAAATGCAAAATACAATGTAAAATTAACATATACTGTCGAAATCATTATATAGTTTTGCCCAGCGCTGCAGTTGTGGGGGGGGGGACATCATTCCCCGAAATATTTGGTTTTCTGTAGTAAAAAATAAATAAATGTTTGAAAAAATTTCAGACCAATTATTTCTCTTTTCATTTTTTTTTTTTATTTAGTCGTTTATTATTTTTTTTAGGAAGTGAAATAAAATTTCACTTGGTTCTGGGTAAAAAAAATTTTTTTACTCTGATAGAAGTGCTAATTTTACTAATCAGATTTGAAAGTGCAAGTGATCTTTCAAATCTGATTATTACAATTTTTATGCTCCACTGTAAACTGACACAATGAGAATAGTCATGTTAAAAAAATATAATTTCAGAAATGATAATAGTGCTTAAAATTTTTTAAGTAGTTTAAAAGTTAAGTAACCAAAGTAAATATTTAAATTGCATCTACCAACATTTAATGAGAATAAAATCTTTATATAAAGTTGCTGTTAATTAATTTCATGAGGTTTGTAAAACTTTAAATATTAAATGTGATTTTTTTTCTTCTTAAATCTAACTCTGTTCCAACTCTTTTTTTACATATTTTATAATCTGGTAAGCAAAAAAACCAAGATAAGAGCAAATAATTATGTTCAAGCAAGAAAAAAAAGAGGGGTTCATTTAGTTCACCCACTCTTTATTAGAATAAAGACACTTTTGAAGTATGTAACATAAGTTATTACAAATGTGAAGTTCTCTTACTGTTATACTCTAACAAAACAAATCTGTATCCCTTTTTGCGTACATGCATATATATATTTTTTATCTTCTTCATATCAAAGCAATATGTTTAGTAAAATAGGTACATAATGCTTTTTAAGTGCTAATGAAGAATTGTGTACTCAGTCAGTTACATTTAATTGAAATTTAGATATTTTATTACATTATGTAATTATTTTATATCAATAAGCTTTTATGATGAATACACCAAAGATAAAAATTATGCTAGTAAACCCCCTTTTTTTAAAAAATAGAAGTCTGCTTTTCTTAATGATAACTAGCAGAGTAATTTAAATTGGTCGTTTTCGGCCTATCAAAGCTCAGTCAACTATGACATATACCCTATAAAAAGGTGAGTTCCCCCAAATATTTTTTTTCCAACTACAGCTTTGGTTTTGCCCAGTAATCAATTAATTTGAATAAACATTCCATTAAATTGATTTGTCCCATTATGTGAGTGGCAATTTAAAGCCACCCAATAACTTATCACATAATTTCCTTTTTATGTTGCCCTGATTAACAAATTTCCTTTTTTAATGTTAGAATTATGATAAAACTAAAATGAACAAATTTTGAAACTAAAAAATGTGATGCAAAATGTTCAGGTTTCTTCAAAATACCTTTATTTAAAACCTATGCTTGTAATTTTTTCAACTGAAAAGGGCAAACATGGTTTTGAACTTTTACAAGTTAGGTTACAAATGAAAACTTTAAAAGAACTAAATATTTTTGCAAAATTTTTAAGCATTTTATTAAAAAAAAAAAAGAAAGAAAACTTACAGTTACTTGAGTTGTATATTATATCTTCTGCTTTACAATCTTCAGTTTTATTTTTCGCATAACAGCATTTATTGCCTGTCAAATAAATAACATTTCAAAACAAAAGAAAAATTACACTTAAAACATTCAATTCCTTAGCATAAATTGAGTTTTTTTTAAACAAAATCTTAGAATCCATTGAACTTACTAATTAACCATGCAGTATTGTAATAAGTCATTTTAAATAAGAAAAAAAAAATTTTTTCATAAGTTTATCTATATTATTCTTTATTTAGATTTTTAGTAAAATCCAATAGCTTCAATAATAGATTAATTTTATAAAAACAACACTTTCATGAAAATTAACTATGAACTATGAAAATTAAGTATTGTCACACATTTTAGAAAATTCATTTTACAAATTATACTTTTTTTCCAAAGTTTATAAAGATTGTTGATAATAAATATGCAAGATTATCATCAACAGAATTCAGTTAACACTGGGTCCAATATTTGATTTTCCCTTTTAAATCATAACATATAGTATTAATTCAAAATATTCTTATCTTATTACTTTTCAAAAAAAAAATTGTCTTTAAATTACAAAGATAATTTAAAATAACATTAACATTAAAGATAATTTGAAATAACATAAAAAATTGCATTTAAAAAAATGAAAAGCTGACAGTTGGATTGCTTAGCAAAAATCTAGTGTGTCCATTATCAGGGTTGGGATTTAATCTCTAAGAAACTTATTTTTCCAGGAGGAATAAACCAGAAGAAATTTGATGAAATGAAAGAAAGTAAAAATTACTAAATAATGCAATTTCTTTAAATTTAATGTTTTAAAAGGAAGAAAGAAATTACATTTGTTTTACAATTAACTATTTTCTTACTATATATTTCAGTTTTATATAGAATTTTAAAATCCTTATAACCTATAACAATTAGTTTAGAATTTGAATTTATGTTATCCTAATTTTCTTAAATAAATATGGACACTTATATCTGGATAAATTATGTATACTTGCTTAATTTTAAATTTACTGAATATTCTATTTAAGATGGAATTATAACTTAGTAAAATAATACATATTAATTGAAAATGCATATATATACAATATTATGTACTCATTTAACATTTTTTTCAATTGGATAAATTTTCATTGCAATTTTTTATCAATATAATTTCAGATAAATAATTCTGAAAAACAATATAATTTAAATTTCAGACATTAATTTTGTTTTTAATTAATTCTTTTAAAAAATCACGATATTCATCTTTATTTCAAAGCCCGATATTATTTCACAACAGAACAAGAACTCATTTTTTCCCCTAAAGTTATAATGTTAGTAAATTCTAATCAAAACGATATAAAGTTAACATAATGTGAAGAAAAAAACTTTCCTATAACCTGTTACACCCTTGAAAATTTAAAAGTTTTGATTTTTAAAATCAATAATACCATTTAAATGAAATTATATCTTAAAATACTCATGAATTATTCAAGATTTTTAGTTCATGTTTTAGAAACCTTATATCATTAATCATTTATCTGAAAATAAAAATTCATTAATTTACAAATAAAATATTAGTAAAAATTCGTAAGTTTATTATATAAATCATAATTAACTTACTTGTTATAAGTATGTGGTTATAGGTATTTGGACTTTAACACTGTGGAATTTTTAAACATTCATGCTTAACAGCACTTGTTTATGAAAATTAGTATGCTACTAATAATTGTGAATACCATGCATGTGATTTATAGTAGAATACAATATATAATGTGATTACTATATTTTAAAAGTTCTTTGCATTGCTAATTAAAAATTTTACTAATCCATCTTCCTCATGTAAAACATTTAAAGATACTAAAGGTGCAATAAATTCTAAAAACCATTTAACTAATTAATTAAACTATATCACAATAATGAAATATTAAAAAATTCCTTTAATAATTATTTAATATTTCCTTTTTAAAAATATTTGGTTTTACTTCTATTTCTAAAGGGACAGTTTATTTCACTGTGAAAAAAACTTTTCATCCTTGATTGTGAAATTATAGCAACAAGTAAAGAATAAAATAATAATGAAATAGCAATAATAAACAAAAATGTTACACTTACAAAACAACTGAAAAACTTTATAGCAAAGAATTATTGGTGGAAAAAGGTATATCTTAAAGAAAAGCACATGAATTCTTGCTTGCTAATCAAGCTGAAGTTTTTTGCACAGACAAATTTAAAGACTATTAGATTTAAAAAAAAAAATTCTGATATTTTTAAACAATTATGAGGTTATAGAATATTTATTATTCTAAACACATACACATCACACCAACTATGGCCAAGCACCAAGCCCCATCTTTAGTGCTTCATCTTTTAACAGCCATGGTAGAAAAGCCACATAATTTTGACAACTTCCCTTTCTCCGAACTTCCACACCCCAGCCAACGAGAAGACTTTCAACCAAAAAGATTTAATGTGCACCTTACTGCATATATACGCAGGTTGTTTAGGATCAAACTCACTACCTCCAGCACTCCAACTAACTATGCGAGTGACTCCTTAACTGACAGTGCTACCTGAGCACCTTTATAATTTTAAACAACAATTTTCAACACTAATATGCTGTCTAATTTTGCATTAGTAGGGAATATAAGAACAGAAGCTGTAAGAGGCGACTTTAAATCCATGTTATAGTAGTTGAATTCACTTTTTTAAAAACTTAAATACATTATGTTGGCCATCAAAAGAAAAAAAAAATTTTTTTGGGTTTGCTTTTATGGAGTTTTGCTAATGACTGGTTTAAATTAACCAACACAATAGTTTAGCCAACAATCCTATTTAATTTCATCTTTTATATTATAAATGTATAAATTTTAGTTATATCTTGCAAAGGAAATTTCAGTTGACTTATGTTATTCTATGCTTTATGCACAAATCTCATTTCTAAAAGTACACAACCAAGATCATTTTAGTGATGATTCTGGATTTATTTAGCAGGACACATTATGCAGCTAGGTTCAAGACAACATTCCCATGGTCAGAAACTCAAAGAGTTTACATGGGTTAAAATTCATATATACACACATATATAAACATGATAGTACAATATGCTAAGAATATTCTAACTAAAATCTTAGTCTATCGGGATAATACTCTGGGAGAGAACTTTTGAAGACTCTTCTTATTAGACTAAACTGTTCTTAGATCATAAATAGAAAAGAAAAAAAAATTCCTCATAACTATATTTAAAATTACTGAACATAAGTTCTCAAAAACTAAATGTATCAAACTTAATGCAATTTTACAACTTCATTTTTTCTTGGGTAGAATGTACTAGTTATTAAATTAAGGATTTTTTTTCTTTGATCACAATTTATTTTAAAGGCAATACAGTTTAGATTTTCAAAAAAGTGTACTTCTTTGCAATACAATTCTGCCAAAGATTCTTTAAAAAAAAAAAAAAAATCTTTTATTCAAGCTATATTGAACCATCAGAAAATATTTGATTTCTTGGTTTCATAAAAACAATTAAATCTATTTAATTATAAACAAAAAATCTATTTATAACTTCTTATTCTAATTTCTAACCGCAAAAATGTTTCAGTTGCATGGTTGTAATAATTCTCATAAATTTGTTGGCGACTCGTGATCGCCAAGGTATTATTTTAAACCCAATATTGATATGCTGGTTGGCATTGTTTTGGCTATGCTATATTTTGATAATTCGCCAATTTTGGATCTCCTACCAATGCTTCTGTGTTCCGTTGGGAACAATTTACACGTACTTTTTAATTTGGCTTCTGACTAGGCAGGTTGTGGGGGATTCGTCTCCCATGGCCTGACCTATTTTAATATTATTATGCAAAATTGATTCAACTGAAATTCTTATGGATAATATATTTTGATATTTTATAACTCGAGCTCTGCAAATATACTACTAAATAAAAGCTTTTTTTATTAATTCTAATCCGGCTCAACTACTGTTTTCATCATCTCCTGATTTCAGCATCAATCTTCAATTTGTCAATACCCTACACCCTCCTACAGCACCTGCCTATTCCATCTTAACATTATTGGCTCTCTAACTTCAAATTATCTTCTTCATAGCAACAGTAAATTTAAAAATATTGAAGTTAATAAAAGAACATCCACACAAATTAAAAATGGCAATAGATGATAAAACAAGAAAATGAACATTCTCTTAGCAATAAATACTTACTTAAACAATATACAGCAGCTTTATTATCTACACAGTCATTACAAGTCTCATTACTACAAGTTGTTTCACCTAAGAAAATATTTAACATTATTAAAAAAACAATAATAATAAAATAGTGGATTTGAAAACAAAAAATTAACCATATAATTATAAATAAAATGAAGCAAATGAAATTGTGAAATAAAAAATATAAACTTAAAACTATAACATAAAGTGATAGTTCAACCAAACTAAGAAATATTCTGTTTTTTTTTTTTTTTTTTTCTTTTGTAAATTTAAGCTTGAGTTAATATTGTATTAATTCTCTAATGATGTGACTGAGTTAATTCAAACAAGATTTGTAAAAAAATCAGACTTAAAATTACTTTGTTGTGACTCCCACTGTTAAATCTTTTCAAATAGAAAATATCTAGATCAAAAGTTACTAAATATGAAAATATTATATTTGGGAGTTTTACACACACATAAAAGTCTGAAAAAAAGGAATCACAGTATTCGTAATCTTAAAAAATACGTATTTCATTAATACTCTATAAAATGTTACGATGTGTAATAAAATTTAAATATTTAAGATATTACGATAAGTTTTTAATGTATTGCGAACTGACATAAACCTGGAATATCTATGAAATTTGATCATTCAATTTATTCCTTGACATCAAATAAGATATTAATCTGAGGGTAGATCTTAAATACTTTTTAAATACAAAGAAGATACATTTATTTTATATCGTTGTTTTTTCAGCTTTATTTAGTAAAATAAAGTAATTTATTAGGATTAGAAGTAGGAGATTTACTTAATATACAATCGTTTCTAAAAGATCTTATAATTGCTTCCTTTGTTGTTTCATCAATGTGATTAATGTAGACAATTGTTGAGAGCTAGAACTAATTTGGATAATGTTTAACTGACTTTTAACTCTGCCTAAAGCTTGATTATTTCTAAATGCTATAACAGGAATACTAATATTGAATTTTTTTTTCTTTCTGTTTTAGACGGTATTTTTCATGATTTACTGGCACTATCAATGTAATAGTATTACTTTGATTTTAAATGTTTCTTTTTTTATGGGTAACGATATTCAGAATTGTGTTTTAAATAATTTACATCTAAAAAATTTTTTACATTTTAGATCTTTTCAAAATTTGAATATTTATCTCTTATAAACTTGAAATTTCTACTATTTATTCTTCTCTTTTATTAATACTCTGCTAGACTTGAAAAATTTTCTTGGAAACTTAAGCAGACCATACAACAAAGTTCAACATTTATATTAAGAATAGCGTTTAAATTAAGAATTCATCGGGAAAAAAAGGTACGCTTATTCAGAGAAAGTATGTTTTTACATTTGATTTCGTAACTTAAAATATCGCCTGCACTAAGTAATTAGCATATTAGGTCACTCCTAGAACCTTAAAGATTTAGTCCTAGGATGTGAAGATCCGATCATTAAATCAAAAGTTATCCACGGTGGTTCCTTTTTTTTTTTTCTTTGGTGCACTGTTCAATTTTTTAATTTGTATTAGAACTATATAACAAATGTAATTATTTAAATTTGCATAAATGTAATTTTTAAAAGAGTACTAAACAATAATTAACACCATAAAATAAAGCATTGATATACTATATTTTATTTAAAAACAAAAGTTCAATAAACAAAATTAGAGAGAAAAAAAAATGAAATATTTTATATTTTTCAAATTTTCTGCTCAAAGAACAGTTTTTCTAATAAAAATATTATTCAATAAAATAACATATTTTTTTGTAATAAATTTGTTTATAATGATACCATGAAAACCACATCAAAAGGGAAAATAAATGCAATACTGCCTTTAAGAGTCTGCCTTAATAAAATTGTGAAGCTTTAACTTCTATGGAAATCCTAACATACAACAAGATATTACATGTATTTTATTTTTGCTTTTTGATTCAAATAAACTCTCGAAGAAAACAGTTCCAAGAAATGCTTAAAACAATAACTGATATTTAAGACATTTTATTTATTACGTTAGGAACTTTAAGAAAAACTTTCACTCACCCAATACAGTGTAGTAAATAAAACACTTTTAAATGAGAAACTGATATTAATAAATATAAATGAAAAACAGCCAAACACTCATTTAAAAACATTCCAAATGTACATTTGTA
The DNA here is from genome assembly GCF_982258835.1 of Parasteatoda tepidariorum. Lineage (NCBI taxonomy): Eukaryota > Metazoa > Arthropoda > Arachnida > Araneae > Theridiidae > Parasteatoda > Parasteatoda tepidariorum. The sequence continues at coordinate 51,343,126 of NC_141765.1, read as the reverse complement.
AAGTTAAGTAATTAATTTATTATTCCATCATCAAATGTGCTAAACAGAGCATTAAAAAGTTAACCCAAAAAGCTTGAATCATTTAAAAAGAAGTTTCTTTTTAAAACTTTTCATGCCAAGAAAAACATTTATTTATTAATTATTTTATAAGAAATCTAAATAATCCAATATTTTGATTTAAAAAAAATGGTATCTTTACGAATTACTATTTAATAATAAAAACACATCAATATAGTTTTGGTAATAAATTATCACACCGTGTCATATTTCAAAGATCATTTTAACCAAATTGATAAACACAAAAAGATTTGAATAAAAAAAATGCAAGAATTTAAAATTATTTAATATTTCAAATGTATCAGTACTTATGCCATGTTAAACATGGCATGCTCTAAAAAGAAATTCATGATTTGCACAACTGCAAGATACGAGGGGGATTCATACAATAGAGAAGATTTCTGAATTGTGATTTGTGTCAGAACAATCGTCAAGCATTGGCAACTATAAAAGTTAAAACAGAAATACTGTAAATTTCTGGGCAGCAGCCCATGCAAAGCTTTAAAAAAAAATCTCACAATGAGACTAACTCAAAAAGCTACAACTGCTAGCTACCCCCTACAAGTTTCTAGCAAAAATAATTAATGAAAATAATACAAGTTTAAAATCAATTTGGTGCCTCAGGGATTATAGTTGGCACACTAAACTACAAAATGGAAATATCACTCTTTGGAAAAGTAAAAAAGTGAGAGCGAAATGAAGAGATTTCCATATCGTGATCAGTGGCAGAATAATCGCCAAATCTTGGCAACTTCCTGACAGCAGCCCGGGAGAAACTAAAAAAAAATGCATAAAGGAACTAACTTGAAAGGTATAACTCGTAACCACCCCCAGGCAAACATCTACATATTTTTTTCTAGAAAAACAAATTGCAAGCTTAAAATCTATTTGGCACCTTGGCGATTGTAGTAGCCACAACAAATCACGATACGGAAATAGCCCCAGTAAAATTATAAATAAAATAACTAATATTTCCTAATTTGTATTGTTTAATAACTAAATAACATCACACAAACTAAAATATATGCTAAAATGTATGTTTTTTAAATTAATTGTGGTAAATATATGTGTTTGTTTGCTCTAAGAGATTAAGAAAGCTGAAAAATTTGTACCGTTTTGTTTTCTTTTCTTAAAAGCCATATGAACCCTGCACAAACATAAATTAATACATAGTTTTTTTTCCAGTGATTTTATAATTCTGAATATTATGAATGACCGTTCTTCAAAACAGAAGCATAAACCTTTGTAATATAACGGTTATCTCACATAAAAATTGAAAAATGCAAATAACAGTACTACTGTTTAAAAAAAAAAAAAACTCCAGAAATTCATCAGATTTTTCATAATTAAGTGCAACAAAAAATATGTTCCCAATTAATAGGAAATCTTTAAACATTAAGTAGATTTCATGAATATTTCAATCATCATACAACAATAAAATATATCCAAATATATATAAAATAATGGATTGCGTATCGCGATATATGTATAAGATAGGACACAGACAAAAACAAAACAACCAAATTTAGATAAAATAAAACGTACCAGCAACTATACTTATCGAACAAAGGCCAAGCCAAAACAGTAATGAAATTCGAGAAGGAAATGAAATCATTTTCATATTTAATACTTTTTCTCAGACAAGAATTTGAAAATGAAATCCCATCGCATTATTTACATTCGATAACCACTTTTGTTTTCGTTTCAGGCTTTTCCCCCCTTATGTCATTTAAAATGGATGCATTGCCAAACACAGATATACTAATTTTAATATTGAATGCTATAAACAAACCAAAGTTAAATGCTACTTTAAAGAGCATTTTCACTGCATGCAATTGCCGCATCTCTGATCAACGTTAAGGGAAAAAGAAAATCTGATTGGTGAGTGTCACGCGAGAAAAATGCAGGGGCGGATCCAGAAATTATTCCTGGGGGGGGGGGATCATAGACTCATTCCCCCCCCCCGCCATTAATTTTTTTATTAAGAAATTTTTTTTTTAAATATTTAAAAAAAAAAAAACTGGGGTTTTTAATGCTAGTCTTCTCATTTATTTTTTTCATAATGAACGATAGAACAATACTTAAATAATTCAAGTATTCAACATCTTTAAATAATAAATATGATGCGTTTTTTAGAAATTTTGGCAAGTCTTAGCCTTGGCGTTGGTAAAAAAAAATCGATTTTTCCGACCTACCAAGGTATATATGCCCCATAAATAATTTTTAAAATATTTTATTTCTTTTATAAATTATTAAAAAATTATTATTTTTATTTTATTTTTTCAATTTGGGGGGGGGGGGGTCATGACCCCTATGACCCTCCGCTGGATCCGCCACTGGAAAAATGTTTCACCAATCAGGTTCTCATCTTCATTCGAGGGTGATCGGAGATGCCTGAACCACATGCAGTGAGATACATTGTTCAAGTTTATTGATATTATCTTTTATTCGATAGATAGTCACGCAGCGGACTGATCGTAAAGACACGGTTCCCAGTAGAACACAGAAGTCGTCCCGCAGTGGACTGATCGTTAAGACATGGTTCCCAGCAGATCACCGAAGTCAAGCATCACTGGCTGCGGTCAGTGTGCGGGTGGGTGACCACTTAGATCAGTCTGTATAGGGACCGAGGAGGTGCGGTATTGGTCCTCGTTAAACTGTGCTACCGTAAAGTGCTCGACTTCGCGTGCAGGTTGTCGGGCTACCAAAGCGAGGGTGCCATCCCATCTGCAGAGGATCAAAATTGTGATGGCATGTCTTTGGATCATCCTCAGGAATGTTTCCCAGACCGTCGCCAATAGTCCATTGTGTAGCTCCAGTGCGACGAAAATGAACAACAACAACAACATAAATGAACAACAGAACACAGAACTCAAGCATCACTGACTGTGGCTGTAAGCAGGTGGGTGACCACTTTTATCCGCCTGCGTAAAGTGCTTGACTTCGCACGCAGGTCGTCAGGTTACCAAAGCAGGGGAACCATCTCCACTGCAGAGGATTGAAATTACGATGGCATGTCTTCGGATCATCCTCCAATGAAGTTTCCCAGACCGTCGCCAATAGTCCATTGTGTAGCTCCAGTGCAACGTAAATGAACAACAAGAACAACATAAATGAACAACAACAACAGAACACAGAAGTCAAGCATCACTGACAGTGGCTGTAAGCAGGTGGGTGACCACTTTTATCCGCCTGCGTAAAGTGCTTGACTTCGCACGCAGGTCGTCAGGTTACCAAAGCAGGGGAATCATCTCCACTGCAGATGATTGAAATTACGATGGCACGTTTTCGGATCATCCTCCAATGATGTTTCCCAGATCGTCGCCAATAGCGCACTGTGCAGGGCATATTGTATTGCTGTTGTTGTAGTTCATTTAAGTCGCTCTAGAACTGCGCAATGGGTTATTGGCGACGGTCTGGGAAATATCCCTGAGGATGATCCGATGACATGCCATCACAATTCTGATCCTCTACAGAGGGGATGGCACCCCCGCTTCAGTAACCCAACCTGTACGTGAAGTCGAGCAGTTTACGGTAGAACAGTTTAATGAGGACCAATACCGCCCACCCTCGGTCTCTACGCAGACTGATCCAGATGATCACCCACCTACACACTGACCGCAGCCAGTGATGCTTGACTTTGGTGATCTGCTGGGAACCAAGTCTTCGCGATTAGTCCACTACGGGACCCATAGTGCAGGGCAGCTCTATAATTCAGAGTCAGCTGGTTACTTTTTGGGGGTCTAAGATCAGTTGCATTACCCTCTGGTAGACAATGTGAAAAATTCACTCATTGGTCTAGTAATTTCTGTGTAAAAAATTATATGTATTTAAAGTATTGTTAATATATTTAAAAAGAATAATGTAGCTATAATTCTTAAAATAAATTATGAAATTAAATTCCAAAAAATGATGAGAATTCTTGGATTATTATTAATTCTTAGCAATTTATTAGAAAAAAAGGAATTTTGTTTTCATCTGAGTCAGTTTTTTTAAAAAAAAAATTTTTTACGAAATTTTAATAATGAAAGTTATTTTGAATACTAATTTGAAACTTTTCCACAATGATTTTTCTCAGCTAGTTACAATGACTTTTCTAAGTCGACCAATAGTCCAAAAACGACTCGGGGAAATATTGATACTAATTCAGCCTCAACATTGCTCTAGCCATTATAAAATTAGAGAATATAAGTAATAAAAAAAGGTGCAATATATCCCATAAAATTTAAACTTGAATTTCATAACTCAATTTTATGTAAAAAAAAAAAAATCGCAAAACGGATCAAGATAATTTCAAAATGTAAGGTATTAAATACCTGATGTATTGAAATTGAAAATGGAAAAGAACTACGTAGCAAAATGGCCGCATCATTCGTAAACTTGAAAAACTTTATTTATTTATTTACTTTTTTATCTTGTTTGAAGTTTTATAATGCTTTTAACGATGTTTGAGCAAAACCCAATTTGTTGTGTTGATAGCAATTTCTATCCTAATTTTGTCGATTGTCCGTATGACGTATTTTTTATACTGCTGTGAAGAATTTGCTTACAGCTGGGAAAATATTTTTTTTTTAATGCGTGTGAAATTGATATGCTTTTTTAGAAACTTATATTTCGATTTTATAAGACCATTATTATTTTATGTGGTAACCGCAATTATATTTATATCTAGAGCGGCCCCATTTTTCCAAAAAAATAATCCCCAAACGGTACGGTCCACCGCGAACTTTAAACGCTCTTCCTAGTCAGGAACTGCCTCTAAGAATTAATGTGCATGCTGTGAAACAGAAAACAACTACAGTATTAAAAAAAAAAAAAAAAAAAGAAATATCTTTCATTTTACAATAAAAACCAACTTTATTAATTAATTTAGTTTTTTTTTAAAAATTATTATCAATATAGAACACAATTTTTTAAAATCTAGTTTCATAATTTGTAAATCTCTTACTTTTAATTGATAGGAATAACGGAATAGATCTTAAAGAACTATTGATAGGAATCGACTATTAATAGGAGCGCTCCTGAAGACAATGGAATCTTGAATGATGAAAGAGGAATGAAAAAGATCAAAACCAGTTGGATTGCTTGCTAAAATTTGGGGTGCTTCTCTTCTTCTCTGTTTTTCTGTTTCTTTGGCTTCTTTGTTCATCTCCTCTACTCTTCACTTCTTCTTTCCAGCAATCTAACAGATTTTGATATTTTCAGCCCCTCCCTCACCCCGCCAACCCTCAGTAGAGCATTTGTTTTTTCCTAGCTTAAATTCTATTTTGTGACCTTGAATGTGTATATTTTCTTCTTCTTTTTTTGATAAGGGTTCTAAAAATATTTACTAAGATAGATCATTACTGAACTTCAATACACTCGGAAATCCTGTCTGCCTGGTATAGTTTCTTAGGTGCCCTCCACCTTTTTCGTGTTTTGTGATAAGGACAGAGACGGAAAATAAACAATGATTGGATTAAAAAGTGAAAACTTCCTTTTGGGAATCTAAGATTGGTGCATCATTTTGATGGTGCCATAGGGATAGTGTCAGAGGAGGCAAACGGTGAAATATATATATACGTTACCGTTAAAGTATGAAATCCGTTATTTTATAGAATACCTAGTTATTCCATGAAATAACTGATCGTGTCCGTTAAAGTGTAAAACTCTCTTGTATTTCATGGTTTAACTAGTTATTTCATGGAATAACGATCTGAAGTCCGTTAAAGTGTAAAATAATCTATATCATATATCTCGCATGACAAATGTTTAGAAATTCAAGCGAAAAAGAAGAAATTAATGTTAGATAAATCTCATTCTGAAGCCTCTGTGGGGTTTACCGTCCGTATCCCAGTGCCTGAAGTTGACAGAGGAAAAGGTGATGCCAAATTTATTTTAGCTATCATCATAAAAATTACCGAAGAAGAATTTTTCCAATTGGGCACAAGAAACGGCCGCATAAAACAATTATATTCCAGATCCCAGTTCAGTGTCTGCGAACAAAAATTAATTAAAATCGAAAAAGTACCGGATGTAGAAATATGGCTCCGGTCGGTTGCTACAGCTCAAAGTTTAGGTACTAGTCAGGGATTTAAAAAATGTTCGTTTAAAACCCAGTGTGTCAACAAAAAATGTTTTTGTTTTAGAAATAATGTTCTTTGTAATTCCAAGTGTCATTTTAGTAATCTTTGTTGTAACAAATGATTTTATGGTACGTTTCCATAAATACCATTTATACGCTGCATAAATTAGATAAATTGCTTCTTTTTCATTTTAATTGTCTATCATTAGTTTATTTATAGAATACCTAGTTATTTCATTTTAGATAAATTGTTTATTTTACACTTTAACTGTCTCTCATTAGTTAATTTATGGAATACCTAGTTATTTCATAGAATAACTAGTTAAAGTGTCAAATTAATAACCTATTACACACTTTAACGGACACAATCAGTTATTTCATGGAATAACTAGTTATTCTATGAAATAACTGCATTATATACTTTAACGGTAACATATATATAATATATATATATATATATATATATATACAATATTCATTTTTTTTATTAATTTCGATTCATTTTCGATGCGACATTGAAAGGTAGTTGCTAGGGTGAACACATCGATTAAAAATATAATCTTGATAACAAATATTAAAAGCTCCGAAACGACATTACTTTCCGGTTCCATATATATATATATATATATATTCATTAATAAACTTATGAGTTTGAGAGGTAATTTAATAAAATAATGATTACACAATTTAACAATATAAATTCAATAATCAGTTTTATAGTGTTGCGATTCGGACTTGACTATTTCAATGAAAAGCGGATTTTAATTACTATTACGCCAAGTCTTTTAGAGTGGTACTAATTATTTTGTTTCATACTGTTCAAATTGTACACGGAACTTAATAGATAAATAAGAATAAAAAAGTGAAGAAAAAAAAGCTGTCTGCTTTTTAAATTCTCTTTTTCTTTTCTCTTTATGCCTATGTGTGGTTCCACAAAAATGCTTTTTATCTCTATATCTTTGATCATTGATTACTTTAGGATTAATTTCTGACATAAATTTCTTTGACTATTTTTTTAAACTGCTTGTGCACGCATTTATATGCATATGACTAGTAAAACTTTAAAGATTTCGCAAAAACTTATACAAAACCAAAAGTTATTAAAGAATAGTGCGTTTGAAAATTTATTGAGCAAATTATTATCGATTCAGATGAGTTCATTTAAATTTCTTCTTATTCACAAGCATTTTTTTAAAAAAAATTTAAATAATTTTTTTTTATACATGAACTTAATCTCTTTCTTTTTTTTCGAAAGAAAATATTTATTTATTTATAAGAATTTCAAAATTAAATCTTTTGATTAATTTCATAAAATTCGAGTGAGTTTAGTTCATTTATATTTTAATGTAAAGTACAAAATTCAACAGCTGAAATGCAGAACACAATAAGATACAGTTTAATGAAAATAAATGTCCTAATAATGAATCATATGTTCATTACTAAACTTTAATAGCTTATGTTTTTTGAGATTTTATGTCTAAAAATAAATAGATAAATAGATGTTTTTGATTGTTAATAATTGCCTAAAGATTAGTTTAGAAACATTTTTTGTTAAAAAGTCTTTTTATATTTAACAATTTTTTATTCCGATAAATGTTAATAAATGTCTACATGTTAGTATTCAGATTTCAAACTTATATTAGTGCTTCCAATAAAAACTAGATGGCACTACTAATTCAGATAATTCAAAAAAATCTTCTTATAATAATCCAGTCAAATTGCAAAATAAATAAATAGGTAGACTAAAAAGATAAAGTCAAAATTAAGTTAGTTGCAATGAATTTTAATTTTGGTACAGGTACCAAAAATATTTAAAACAAACTGTACTCAGAGATAATTGTAAAAGACATTATCGTTTTAATACTTTTGAAAAACAATAGGGTTTGAAATGCTTAATTAAACTCGTTTTCAAAGTTTCGATCAAATAGATTTTCCTTTGTAATTAGCTTCTGAAGAAAGGTATTAATTTTTTTAAATTTATAATTAACTTAAATCTAAAATGTATGTGTCAATTTATAAATCATTTTCTAATTTTGTTGGAGTAAAAAGAATAAGGAATTAGTAAATGTAAATTATCAACATTTATTCCATACATATGTTGATTGTTTTAGGTACTATTAGTATTAGGTATTAAGTATGAATTTGCAAAAATGTATACCTTTCTGGTTCACTATTGGCACAATCAGATAATTTCTCAATTGTAAAATTCATGAACATAAAATGGAAATTCTGAAATAAATTTAATAAGTATGGTATTGGAAAATAATTATAAAAACGTGGATCTTCTCTCTAATTTAACGCTATTACTCAAAGTTGTAGGATCAAAATTCAAATTTTTGTTAGAAATGTATGCGGCACTTATGACTTCATGACGCCTTATTATAACAATGAATGATAGACTGATTTTGTTAAATTGAAGCGAATCGTCATTATTGTTGTACTATTTATTCATTATTAACCATACAATTTTTAAATGTTAAATTCATAAATATAAATTTAATCAGTACAGTACTGGCCAAATTGTTACAATAATTTGTTTTTTTAATTACTAATTTAATGAAATAAAACAAAAATAAAATTCTATTATTATTTAAATATTGTTATAAATATATATCTGTTCTTGTTAATATAGTTATAAATATATATATGTTTGGTAAGACCCCAGAATCTGGTAGGACCTGTTACATGGATTATGGTTTTATTAAGTTATGGTTTTATTAATTTATTTATCAGTATATGGTTTTATTAAGAATTATATTTATTTAATTTATCGCGGAACTGATTCAATTTATTATTTAATTTTTGCAATCCTTGTCTTATATTTCAATCGAAAATTAGTGCAATAGGAAATTCTATGTCATTGTTTATTTTTATTTCTTAGAATAGAATTTTGCTTAATTGATCTTATTCAGTACATTACCGACAAAACTAAAAATTTCATCTAAATTTTATATTGTGCAAACAATACTATAAAATTCTGCTACGATTTTGTATAATGGCATCTGATTCTGTAAAAATTATTACACATATTTTCGAAACAAGCACAGTGCGCAAAAATTAAATAGACCACCCTGAATTACTTTTGATCTAATGATCCGATCTTAATGTTCTGGGACTCAATGTTAATGGTTCGAGGGGGTGACCTCAAATATGTTATTGTTTTAGTGCAAACGATATTTTAAATTACAAAATCAGATACAAAAACGTACTTTCTCTGAATAAACATACCTTTTTTTCGATGGATTCGTTTTTCTGACCCTTTAAGTATAGGGGATAGCCGCGATCAGGGAAATATGGTCTCAAAGTTTCGACATCTTAATGTTGATTTTACTTTTTTTGGATTTTGTTATATCTCAAGAGCTTTTTAAGGAAATAGAAAATTTTTTGCCCTCAATTATAAAATTTCTTTATCCAAAAATAAAACCATGCAAAAAATAATTCTTAGTAAATATTTAGAATCTTTAATTATTTTATTTAATAATAGTCGAAAAAATTTTGAATTGTAAGTTACGCAATTTTTCATTTTAAAAAATGAAATTTTACTTGGCAAAATGAAAAATTCGATCAAAATTGGTTGAATAGTACCTGAGAAATCGAATTTTTAAAATACTTTTTTTAAAATTCGATTTCTCAAGTCGATTTCCCACGAATTTTGAATTTTGCCACGCAAATTTGCATTTTTTAAAATGTTGAAAAAAATTATATACCATTTATAAATACATCTTTTCGCAAATCTTTAGTATTTTTAAATTTTTTATTACATAAAAGTCGAAAGAATTTTGAATTGTAAGATACGCAATTTTTCATTTGAAAAAAAGCAATTTTACACGGCAAAATACAAAAATTTGAGCAAAATTGGCTGAATAGTGGCTAAGAAATTGAATTTTAAGTGCACGACTTTTTAAAAATTCAATTTCTCTGGAACTATTCGATCAAATTCCCACAAATTTTCGAATTTTGCCAAATAAGTTTACATTCTTTAAAATTATACAAAAAAATGCCTTTCAAATCAAAATTTTTTCAACTTTTATTAAATAAAATAATACTCGGAAAATAAAATATAAAAAAATAGTAAATATTTACTAAAAATTTTTTTTTGCATAGAATTATCTTCGGAGAAAAGAATTTCTTAATTGCGTGGAAAATTATTTCAATTCGGAATATAGCGAACTGCGCAAAAAATAAAATTAGCATTAAGGTTTTAAAGGATCGCTTTCCTGACCAAACTATGGCGAACATGTTTCTAAGATTGCGGCTACCCCTTGGGGGTCAGAAATTTAAATCTGTCGAAAGACAAAAAAAATACAAAACGGTATTTTTATTTAAAAAAGGTATACATTTTTATGTCTGATTTCGTAGCTTAAAATATCGTCTGCACTAGTTAATTAACATAATTGAGGTCACCTCATCGAATCATTAAGATTGAGTCCTAGAACGTGAACATCTGATGATTTGATCAAAAGTTATTCGGGATAGTCCTTCTATTTTTTTTACGCTCTGTAAATCCGTCCTTAAAAAATAAATTGTGACTTCTATAAACATTATTTTTCAGAAAATATATTTAATGTTTTGTTTATATGTATCCAAGAGCCGTGTTTCTGTCTCCTCCTTGTTAACCTTTTCTCTTTAACATTCCTTATCTTCATTTGTTTATTTTACTTTTAATTTTATATCCTGACGATAAAAATATTTTTTTTAAATGTTAAATAATGTTAGTAAATTAATCATCTCAGTATGCGTAAAATAACATTAAACCTTCCCTATTTGCATAACCCTTTATAACATAAAGACAATAAAACACTCGATTGGTGAAGAATTTTTGTATAATTAATTCTTCTTTTTTGTTACGACGATCTATTTTTATAGTCTTAAGTTTACTACAAGAGGAGGTTTACATAATATTATATGTAAATCTAAACTTTTAGCCTTTACTTAACCTATTTTCTGAATGATAGAGTATTCTTTTTCAGAATACTAATTAAACGTAGTTAAAAAGTTTTTCAAAAAAAAAAAAAAATAGTGAAATTTAAAATTAAGATCTGTTTGGGTCAAGGTGATGTGAGACAACTGCATATATTTTGCAAAACAGAGGAGAAAAATATGAAACATTAGATACTCCATAAATAAAGAGGTGCGACTTTAACTATTATTGAACAAAATGCCGTATAAATTTTTTTCCTTATTTTTCGATTATTATGTATTTAAAAAAAATTAATTATCAAGTTAAAAAAGAAATGTAGATAGATAGATAGATAGATGGATAGATAGATAGATAGATGGTTAGAGATAGAGAGAGAGAGAGGGACTATTCACATTTATTATGTTTTAGATTTGGTAAACGCAAAGATAGTTTTTATTTAATTAAAAATAAAATAAAATAATAGTTTAATTTGAAACTAAATTCAGAGTGGATTGTAAATAGCCTCCACAACTAACTTAATTTATGAAATTTAATTAATTTACCAATGAAAGTATTTCAATTTCGATTAATTAAGAACAATTATTTCTAACTATTAATTATAAAAAACGTTTTAGCATTAATAGTAAGATAAACTTTCCTCTTTGTTTAGTTTTAGTTTTCTTTCTATTAATTAAACTAATCATTTTGTACTTTGTCGCTTATTATTTTCTTTTCTTTTCCCTCTTAATGTAAGTTAATACAAAAATTTAAGTAATGTCTTATTATCGCGCTCTACAGATTCTTTTTTTTTCTATCACACCCCTTTTAAAATGTAAGAACAGCACAGGAATTTTCATGTTGCCTTGCACAGACATATTTTAACGATTTTTACCTTTTTACGCCCTTTTCCTCCGAAACAAAAAATAACAAGAATAAGAATTTTCTTTACGTAACAGTTAAAAGTTACATTTATCAGTGATGAGTTATCAGATATTTTCTTCAAGATTTTCATCTTTTTAATTGTATTTAATTATTTAATTTCCTGTCATTTCGTTAAAAAATTGTCCTAGTTACACAACGCTAATCTTAACGCAAACTCAAGAGCTTTATTCAGCTTAAATATTTTTTTACAGTTTTTGGATTTTAAGGGTTCCCTCTCCCGAAACAAAAGATAACAGGAATAATAAACAGCTGATCCTCAAAATGCAATCCAATCATGAGAATCCACTATATTATTTACGTTGCATTAAAATATAAACAGAATTTATCAATGGCAGTATTTGAAGAATTGATACACAATAAAGCTAGTCTACACCTTGGAGAAAAGTAGCCTTTTTCACCAAACAGTAATTAGTATTGTTTCAAGGTAGGTACTTTACGAGTTTCTACATAATAATAGCGTAATACATAAAGAAATCATATCGCTTACATGGAAATCGCGATGTTTTCAACCCAAAACGTTCTGCTGAGCAATTTGAAATTGCGACTTATTATATTGCCCCAAGCTTTTCATTTAAACATTTAATTTGAGAGGGGCATGCTATTTTTCTGCTATTGAACTATTATCATGCTATTATGAACCAGACATCTTAAACTGATTGAACTTAAAAAAAATAAAGATGAATTAAGAGTTAATTAGTAAGCACGCTCTGTAAACTTTTGTTTAATCATGTATGTAACTATAAAATAAAATTTAAAGAATCAATTAAAAATGAAAAATTTTACTTTTAAACTAATGAAGCTACACTTTACAAAATTTTAAGCTTCGGAAATAAAGAATTCAATAATTGTCCCTTTTCAGTTATAGTTAATTCTTAAAATGATTGCGTCATTAGTTAGCTTGTTCCGGTTAAATATATTAACACAAAAATTTTTAGGGAAAAAAATTAATATCAAATATCAGAACCAGAATAACAAATAAATTGAGAAATGTATATTAAAAATATACATATCATGTTCGTTAATGTAACTTATATCACAAAACCCGATCACTGAAATAAGTAAATTAAAATGGACGAATATTTTGTTAAAACTAAAAATTTAAAAATACGACTTCTTGAAATATTTATAGCTCAGGAACTTTTCAACCGATATCATTCAAGTTCTGAATTTTTGTCAAATTTTGTAAAATTACTTTACACAAGATGTAAAAATTTTTATACCTTACAATTCAAATTTTTTTCCATAATTATTATAAGGAGATAATAAGAAATAATCAATAGTAATAATAATAATAATCATTATTATAATAACAATAATTATTATCATTATTACTTTTATATGTAAACCAGCCTGTGTATCAACGAATCCGATACTTTGTATAAACTATTTTTCACGTTTCGGGCAAATATTCTCTAGTTTGCTTGAATAATTTCGAAGATATGGTTAATTTTGCAAAAAAATCAAAAACAATACATTGATCTCAAACTTTTAATAGCCCTCCAGACAAAACTATTGCAACCATATTTTCTAGATTGAAGATTAGCTGCATTTAATATTTATCTATTTTTTTAAAAATTTTTCGTCTGATTTCCTAACTTAAAATGTTGTTTGCACACACTAATTAGCATACATCTTGAACCATGAAAATTACATCTTAGTACATGTAAATCTAATTATTAGATCAAAAGTTAATCAGGACGTAGCGTTTTTTGTCCTGTACTTTGTTTCATGTATTATATCTATTTATCTATTGATTTGCTTATCCATCTCTCTCTCTGCATATATAAATATATATATATATATATATATATATATATATATATATATATATATATATATATATATATATATATATATATATATATATATATATATATATATATATGATATATATAATATAGTTTATATATATAATATAGTTTTGGGTGGGTGCTCATCCCCCACCCACCCAAAACTGATAGCGACATCTCCCTGAAATTTAAAAAGCTCTTCCCCCCATAGTCTGTCAAACACAAATATAGATACCAATTTTTTTTATTTAAATAACAATCTTATATATAAACACAATGTAAACCCCTTGCTTATTTCATTCTAGCTTAGACAAC